>NC_140280.1:2297677-2302677 GCF_964030765.1 Micromesistius poutassou | reverse complement strand
GACCATATCAACATGGTGTATAATCTTTTCCTCATTTAGTGCTCTTGTTCTCATTATAAGGTAACGATGAGGGCTATCATTATCAAGTCGTTACTGTAATAGTTTTAAGGAGCCCAGCCAAGGCCCATGTATGGACCCAGTTCCTTTGGGGTTTGTGTGTGTCAGACGTGTGTGTGTTTGTGCGTGATTGGTGATCTTATTTTGTTTTCTCTTCTAGGTTGCGGACAAGGCGAGGGGTTCAGCAGGTAAGACAGGGCTTCTGGGAAGCTGTTTTGCTTTGTGTTTCTGTTGCCTGTATGTTTATGTTTATGTATGCCTCCCGTTGCACTGCGGACTTCTGGGAATATCTCCCACAGAATTCCATAGCTCTACGTCAATCCTCCTTGAATGAATGATATCATCCCACACACACACACGCACGCGCACGCGCGCGCACGCACACGTGTGCGTGCACACACATGGAGGCACACACAAACACACACACACACACACACACACCCGGGCGCATGGACGCAAACACACACATACACACACACACACACACACACACACACACACACACAAAGAATACAAGCATTGACTTCAATGCTTTGAAGTGTTTGCGTGGGTGAATTGATTTGAATGTGTAGATATTGCGATTGCAGATACATAAGCTGTAACTGTGTAACCGTTCCTCATCAAACATGTCCGGTCACATTTAATTAGAGGCTCCAAAAACCATAAAGATCCTCTTCTTCCTTCATCAAAGAAAACCTAACATCTAGACTAGTAGCTGTAGGGTAGTGACACTACGCGATCACGGGCCACAGCGAGGCCTTCTGGGAAATACGGCCGCTTGACAAAATGTTTGAAAATGTATGACAGGGTTGAGGAGATTGCATGATGGATGGCAGGCAACTTTGACCTCGCGGTCCAATCAGCTCTCGTCTTTACTATCCGTCCTGCTTGATTGACAGGCCCAGCTGTCATGCCGACGATAGCGATGTAGCCCTGAGTTGCCCTGGCGACGGGATGCCATTCATTCACTCAGTGGCAGGGCGACGGTCTGTTTGTGTTTGTGTGTGTGTGTGTGTGGGAATGTGTGTGTCTGTTTTAGTCCTGATTATAAATGATGAGGTCTTTTACTTTCTCTGTAAACCGTTTAACACTTTATTTGCTTTGTTACCTCCATCAGGGGTGAACATTGGTTACACAAGTGGGGCTGGTGTGGCTTCCCTGGTGAAGCGGAGGGGCGGAGAGGTTGTGCGGTTGCAAGTGCAGTGTAGTAGTGTAAACGTGTGAGATACAGTTCACGCTCTCACACACACATCAACAGAGGACGGTGTGGAGAGAGACCAGCTCGTACACATCATGTTAACGTATGAGATGATACCGCCTCTGGCCACCAAAGATACACGTAGGTTGACCTTTTGACGGGATTCAGTCTAATCGCCTGCGTGGGTGTTTGTGCGTGTGCGTGTGCGTGTGTGTGTGTGTGTGTGTGTGTGTGTGTGTGTGTGTGTGTGTGTGTGTGTGTGCATGTGTGTGTGCGTGGGTGTTTGTGTGTGCGTGTCTGTTTGTGTGTGTGTGTGTGTGTGCGTGTGTGCATGCGTGTGCTTGTGTGCGTAGGTGTGTGTGTGTGTGTGTGTGCATGTCTGTTTGTGTGTGTGTGTGTGTGTGTGTGTGTGTGTGTGTGTGTGTGTGTGTGTGTGTGTGTTGTGTGTGTGTGTGTGTGTGTGTGTGTGTGTGTGGGGGGTCTGGGAGCAGGGTTTGAAGGCTCTATATCTGCAGACACATAGCTGGCGTGCGCCTCAGACAGATAGGGGGCCGCTCCCCCGCTGAGGGAGGACTATGAATATCTGAGTTATTGGTCCGGGCTAGACCGCCTGATCAGCCCCGCTGAGATAAGGACCCGCGTGTGTGTGTGTGTGTGTGTGTGTGTGTGTGTGTGTGTGTGTGTGTGTGTGTGTGTGTGTGTGTGTGTGTGTGTGTGTGTGTGTGTGTGTGTGTGTGTGTGTGTGTGAGTGTGTGTTGGTGACTGTGAGTGTGTGTGTGTGTGTGTAGGAGACTGTGAGTGTGTGTGTGTGTGTGTGTAGGAGTAGTATAGGTGTGTGTGAGTGCAGTAGTATAATGTGTTTGTGTGTGTGTGTGTGTGTGTGTGTGTGTGTGTGCGTGTAGGCACACACATATTGTGTTAGTGTGTGTGTTTGCGTGTAGGAGTATTATAGGTGTGTGTGTGAGTGTGTGAGTGCAGCAGTATAATGTTTGTGTGTGTGTGTGTGTGCGTGTAGTGGCATTAGAAACAGGAACATCACTGAAGAGTGCATTCTGTCATTCATACTTGTATAAAAAAGATGGTTGATTTCATTCTGATTCACTTCCCCTGGAATATTACTGCTCTCTGAAAGCCAACGTATGGTTTGTAATCAGCGATTAAAGGCTTTCTTCTTCCTGTGTGGCTGTCATGGTGTCCCTGCTTACCTGAGCCCAGAGACAGAGAAACCCCACACACCCCAATCAGGGAACATTCTGGAGGTTTCAAAAGCTCTTAAAGTCGCCGTTTAGGATTGAGCCCCGGAAAACGGTGTGACGTGAACTAGCGTAGCTCGGCGGTCTGGGAGGCCTCAGTGGGAGGGGTTTAGTGTGCGTGGGAGGGGTTTAGGGTCAATGGGGAGGGGTTTAGGGTGAGTGGGAGGGGTTTAGGGTGAGTGGGGAGGGGTTTAGTGTGAGTGGGGAGGGGTTTAGGTTGAGTGGGGAGGGGTTTAGTGTGAGTGGGAGGGGTTAGGGGAGGATCAATAATAAGATTCTTCTAAATAAAGAGAGGTACTAAAGGTAATTAGAGGTAATAAATCAGTCATAACTTAGTCTTAGAAAACTTTAATGTCCCCGAAAGGCAATTTTTTGATAAGCGATTTTATTGATAACATAATTGAAGTCAACCAGCATCGACTACAAATATGTCGTTATTTGAAGGGTTATTCTAAGAAAGAGCTAGTCCAAATGTGACCTGTTGAGACTGTAAAGGACGCTTCGAACCAATCATGTGTTAAAACGGCCGTGTTGAAAGTGTTTTGCCCTTGCTATTCAAAGGCGTGATTGTGCCGTGGTGTGCTATTCCCACAGACACGAGCCACAAGTCACCTGCCTCACTCAAGTGACTCCTTTAAAGGGCAGCAGAGCAGTGTTATTTGTGGGCTAAATAACTTTAGATGTTAGACCCACAGTGTGATTCATAGGGCTCGTATCACCAATACAAAGGGCACGTCCGACGTGAGTATTTATTCCTTTGGAAACAAGAGCCGATACATCGCTCAGGAGAACGTACTGCACGTCCAACACCCCCACATTCGTCCCCTCCGACTTATTCAGACCCAGACTTATGAAGACTAATTATAAGTCTTGAAATAACACCCATCCCCCCCCCCACCTCAGCCCAGATAAACGAGACAGGCCAGGCTATTTCAGAAGTGCGAGTGACCTAGACTTGAACTGAACGCACTCTGACACACATATTTCACATGTTCACTCCGAGGGTAGGATTATACAAATAAAAGGTATAATCCCTCAGAGTATACTCTTTATTGGACAGGTTCCAGAGTGCGTGAGGGTAATCTAAACTCTGTCTGCCGGATCTGTTTTCATGGTCTCCTGTGGGTGTGTGTGATATTTTTATAATGTCGCTGTGGACGACGTAGATGCCGGGGTGGTGAGGCTGTCTCACGCCGAGGCTGCGGGCTGGTGTTATGTCTTGTGTCTTTATGTGTTTGTGCGGGGGCACGAGTGAGGCAAATGGTATACTCTTGTCCTCGGTTTCGTAACTAAATAAGTAAATATAAGAACCCATAAGAGAATTTGATAGATTAGCCCTTTTCCGCCGACAGTACCAGCTCAACTCACCACGACTTGGCACCACTTGGTTTGGTTCCAGGCACGTCGTGTTTCCATTTAAAAAAAGTACCTCTTCAACGTGGGCGGGTCGTCATTATGGTTTAATCCCGGGAGACAAGATTCCCGGGAAATTTGATCAAGACTATTTCCTGATTCCCAGGAAAGGTTATGACGGGAAACGGGAAATAAAATAAAATTAAAAAAAACGGATTGACTGGGCGTCTATTCGCTGATCCGTGTCCCCCTCGGGAGCGGGTCCGTGGACTCCAGCCACGCCGGACACAATTTAACTCGTGACGAGTGATTATTCCTGTTTGCAGCCGCTGGCCAATCAGTGGCCAGTAGCCTTTTTATGTCACACAAAAGTGCCAGCTCAGCTCACTTGGAACCTCGACAGAGGTGCTACTAAAAAAAAGTTGGCTGGTACTGTCAGTGGAAAAGGGGCAATTGACAGCTTAACACATTATATTTTTAACACATTAACCTGTCGGGTAAGAAAAAGAGTTGAGTTTGGTCTAAATGGGACAGGAACTTAAAATGTACATTGAACCTCAACCTTAAACATGTGTTTGTATGTGTGTTTGTGTGTGCGTGTGTTTGTCCACACACATGCTACTTCACTCAGAAAAACTGGCGCTGCAGTGAACTTAATCGCAATAAAACATGTATCTTAATCGTAAGGGTCCACTGAAGTCGAGTTCCCTTTGAGTGTTTGTTGTGTGTGAGTGTGTGTGTTTTAGTGTGTGCGTAAGTGAATGATGAGTGAGTTTTATAAATGACTTGAGTGTGTGTGCAAGGGAGTCCACAGTAAACACACACTTAATAGCCGCACTCATTTGACTATAAGTGTGTAGGATTGTGTTTATGTATTTGTGGGTGGTGTGTGTGTGTGTGTGTGTGTGTGTGCACGAGCGCACACACCCACTCACAACTCTCCCTTTAGAATTCCTCTGCTTCATTCACAAAACTGCCTTATTTTTTTTTTTTTCCCTTTTTTGGTTTACAATTTCAACTCAACTCTGTTGTGAATGAACTACGCAACTTATTTGTCATTTCAATCACAGACACATGTTTGTAATCACATTTAGCAAGTCTGCAATCCTTCCGACACAACATAGCTTACACAACGCCAC
>NC_140280.1:2288144-2297477 GCF_964030765.1 Micromesistius poutassou | reverse complement strand
GTGGGGGTGGTGTGAGTGTGTGTATAAGAGTCAGTGTGTGAGATAGAAAGAAACTTTATGTGTGAGAGAATGAAACTGAGTGTCTGAGTGTGTATGCATGGGTCTGTGTGTGTGTGTGTGTGTGTCGGAGAGAGATGAAGAAAGAAACTTGAGTTTGTGTTTGCGTGCGTGTGCCCATGTGTGTGTGTGTGTTTGTGTGAGAGAATGTGTGGTGCGTGTTGTGTGTGTGTGAGAGAAAGGTATTGTGTGTGTGATAGAGAGACATATGGTGTGTGTCTGTCTGTGAGCGAGAAAGTGTGCGTGCGTGTCTGTCTGTCTGTTTGAGAGAGTGAATGAGAGAGTGAATGTCTTTGTGCAGGTGTGTGTGTGTGTGTGTGTGTGTATGTGTGTGTGACAGACATACGGTGTGTGAGCGAGAAAATGTGTGTGTCTGTCTGTCTCTCTGTCTGTCTGTCTGTCTGTGTGTTTGAAAGAGAAAGTGTGTCTCAATGTGCAATGTGCATGTGTGCATTAGTGTGTCTGTGTGTGTGTGTGTGTGTGTGTGTGTGTGAGGTGAGCGAGACAAGGCGTTTGTCGCACCTCGTGTCCTAGCATGTAAAGCCTGCCTGTATCTCTAACGCCTCCCGGTGTGTGTGTGTGTGTGTGTGTGTGTGTGTGTGTGTGTGTGTGTGTGTGTGTGTGTGTGTGTGTGTGTGTGTGTGTGTGTGTGTGTGTGTGTGACGGCAGGTCTCCGTGGAGCTCCGGGCTACTCCCTAGAGCAGGCCCACCACCTGCCCATCGAGATGGACCCTCTCATAGGTCAGTACTCGCGCCCACCACCAACCAATCGGACCCGCCGCAGTGACGGGGCCCCTCCACACCAGATGTTAACTGAAGCTGAACAGAGCAGCCCTGATGTGTTAGTGTCTGCTGAACATTATAAAGTCGTTAATACCTTTTGGGTTTGTGCGCAGATCTGGGTTTAATATTTCCGTGCTTCACCTTTCCATAATCCACTCGTCTGTCCTTCAATTGCATGGCGGACGATAACGTCTGTGTGTCTGCGTCTAAGAGGAGCAGCCAATGGCGGCGCTGGTGGGTGGGGGGTTGTTGGTACATTAAGAAGCCGTCCAGAGGACCAGGGGGGGGTTGGGGGGGGGGGGGGCGGGGCGTTGAAGGGAGAGACGTGTGGTTCCCCGGGAGGGCTGACCTGTAGACCTCACACACTGAGAGGGGTTGTGAGCCGTGAGGTGTGTCATTAGCGGGCATTAGCCCGGGCGTTCGCTGCACACCGCGTGACTCGCTGGGTTTTTTTTACGAGCCTGCTGAGCTAACCTTCCCCTGCTCTGTCTCTGCATCTCAATGTCTTTCTCTCTCTCTTTCTCTCCCTCTGTGTTTCTCTGTCTCTCTCTCTCTTCGTCTCGCTCAATGTCTTTCTCTCTCTCTCTCTCTCTCTCTACCTCCCTCTCTCTCTCTCTCTCCCTCCCTCTGTCTTTCTGACTCTCTCTCCCTCTCTCCATCTCCATCTCCATCCCTCTCTCTCTCTCTCTCTCTCTCTATGTCTCTCTCTCTCCGTTTCCACCCTAGCCAACAACTCTGGCGTGAACAAGCGTCAGATCACGGACCTGGTGGACCAGAGCATCCAGATCAACACCCACTGCTTCGTGGTCACTGCCGACAACCGCTACATCCTGGTGTGCGGCTTCTGGGACAAAAGCTTCCGCGTGTACTCCACGGAAACAGGTAGGGGGCGCCAAACTCAACAGAAACATGTAGGGGGCGCCAAACTCAACAGAAACAGGTAGGGGGCGCCAAACTCAACAGAAACAGGTAGGGGGCGCCAAACTCAACGGGAGAAATACAAGCCGTGCGTGTCCGTGCCTGTTAACCCAAGGGCTGTTAAGCCTAAAGTATACTACTCCGTATCCGTAATCCGTAATCCGACTCCGCAACTACGGAGACCCCTCGAGCATTCGCAGTTCGCATCCTCTGTCAGGATGTCGGATACGCAATATGCAATTCGCCGCCCGATCGATCTTATATGCTGACTACTACTAATGTAAATAGCGTTGAAAATAAACTTCCAAAGCTTTTCAAATCTTACTTGGTGTTTTATTGGTCCTTAATGTGCAAATTAAACAATGTACAAAGTAAATAAGGTGCAAAGTCAAACCGGGGAAAAGTGATTCCGGAAATGATTTTGTTAGAGGACCAATCACAGCCCTCGCCGTCTCCGTCCGTCTCCGTTGCCTTGACGGATAGTTAAATAATATTGGATGCGTATGTAGAGCTACGGTGAGGGTCTCCGACAGGGTCTCCGTCGACGGAGAGGGCTCTCCGTATCTACCTACAGCACTTTACAGAGGACTATAAATCCACCTTTAGTCGTAGAGTTGAATCAGGACGTACCTGATTCGATAAAGGGTCACTATAAGCGATAAAAAGATGCATTTACTTTGATTTGAATCAGGGCTGCACGATATTGGAAGAAAATTGCATTGCGATATTTTTGACTTCCTGCGATACGCATTGCGATATGACAAAAAAATCAATATAGGCACTCTCGACAAAGTACCTGTTTTGGGTCAACGTTGTCTTTTCCGTAAGCAAAATAATTCCATGCAACTGACGTTGTTGTTCTCTTTGGAGTTAAATCTTATTTTTGCTGGCTCATTTTGGGGTTTTGTGCTACGACCAGCGGGGGCTGAACACGACGTGCTTTGGTTCTCTGATCGTAAACCGATCCACATGATCAGTGATCCGTGGTTCACTGTGCATGCAGAGCCTGCATGCCTCTCTCCCTCTCCCTCTCCCTCCCTCCCTCTCTGTGTATCCAAGAACCCTTCAATCGGAGTAGATGATGTCACATCACACAGATTTCTCTTTGTAGACTCGTCATTGTTATTAAAAAATATATTAAATCACAAGTCCAGCAACGAATATCGTGCATTCACATATCGCGATTCCGATGCGAAAACGATATATATATACAAGTACAGCCCTAATGTGAACGCACAGCAAGAGAGAAGCTTTCCTTCCTTCCTACGCAAGCGAACTCCAGGGGAAGTGCGGGCCGTCGCTCAACACAGCGGGGAGGAAGGGCGTCACAAGGTCTTCCCTTTGTCTTCCTCCGGGGCGTCGGGGGCGGACTAGTCACGTCGGGGGGTGAAGCGCCGGCCCCTGACTCATCGTCGTCTGACACCCACGGGTGCCGCTCTGTCGGCCTATTTATACCCACCTCTGGGTGAGGTCTGAGCGGGACACAGGGCGGGGTGAGGGGAGTTGTCGGC
The DNA here is from genome assembly GCF_964030765.1 of Micromesistius poutassou. NCBI lineage: Eukaryota > Metazoa > Chordata > Actinopteri > Gadiformes > Gadidae > Micromesistius > Micromesistius poutassou. The sequence goes on along the minus strand of NC_140280.1, from coordinate 2,294,208 downwards.
GTTGTAATAGCGTTATACCTCCAACTCGCTCCGGAACCGCCACACCGGAGGGGGGTTCTGTATGGGAGGCAGCTCAGACAAAGAGCAGGATTACTGTGATTAAATAACCACACATTTTCATTTTCAAGCTCTTATTGCTTTCTTTTCCTTTTCATTATTATAGCGTCATATCTCCATTTTCCTTACATATATTATATTATATTGTATATTCCCTATAGCTTTATAGTTTCTGTCTTGCTATACTGCACGGGCATTCCATGCCAGGCTAGGTTAGGCTACCAACATCCTCGCTACATGTTTGTGTGTGTGTCATAAAAACATCTTCTCTCTTTTGCATTTAATCTATGTTTATACGTCCTGGCACTTAAAAATAGTACTTGGCATCGTGTAGCTTCTTATCCTCGCTATCTTGGTTACAGGGAATCCGTTAGCCTAGCAATTGTAAGTGCTTGGCACTTGGTTCTATGAGTATCCTTACTATACCGACAGCGATATATATATTGTTGTTCCTCTTTCTTCTGACAAACCAAGGTTTGTGACGTTGTGCATAACCAGGTGTGTGTGTGTGTGTGTGCTTGCGTGTGTGTGTGTGTGTGTGTGTGTGCGTGTGCGCGTGTGCGTGTGTGCGTGTGCGTGTGTGCGCGTGTAGGCAAGCTGACCCAGATCGTGTTCGGCCACTGGGACGTGGTGACGTGCCTGGCCCGGTCCGAGTCGTACATCGGGGGCGACTGCTACATCGTGTCGGGCTCCCGGGACGCCACGCTGCTGCTGTGGTACTGGAGCGGACGTCACCACATCATCGGAGACAACCCCAACAACAGTAGGTCCCCCGGGGAGGGAGAGAGAGAGGTGGGGGGAGAGAGACCTCCGCAAGCTGCAGAAGGACAGAGAGAGAGAGGGGGGTGGGGGAGAGAGACCTCCGCAGGCAGATAGAGCGAGAGAAACAGAGAGAGGGAGGGAGGGGAGAGAGACCTAAGCAGCAGAAAGGGAGAGCGAGAGAGAGAGAGGGGGGAGAGGAATGGGGAGAAACATATAGAGAGAGGGGGATACAAAGAGAGATAGGGGGGAGAGAGGAGAAAAGAGAGAGATAGGGGGAGAGAGGAGAAACAGAGATAGGGGGGAGAGCGAGTGGAGAGAGAGGAGAAACCGAGAGATAGGGGGAGAGAGGAGAAACAGAGATAGGGGGAGAGCGAGTGGAGAGAGAGGAGGAACACAGAGAGATAGGGGAGAGAGAGGAGAAACAGAGATAGGGGAGAGAGAGGAGAAACAGAGATAGGGGAGAGAGAGGAGAAACAGAGAGATAGGGCTGTGATAACCATGCTTATCCCCCAGCCCCTTGGGTCAAACCAGGGAGTACAGATACGGATGAGCTGCAGATTAACTCTGGGTTGTGCACAGTGTTGCCTGGTAGACAAACGAAGGAACCAAGCTAAAGGAAACTAAAGTCGTTCATAATTTGAGTTGTTATGGAGGATGTATAAGGGGAGGGGTTGCAGTGTGTGTGATGATGATGATGATGATGATGATGATGATGATGATGATGATGATGATGGCGTGCGTGTGTAACCGCGTTCTGTTCCTTAGGCGACTACCCTGCCCCCCGAGCGGTGCTGACCGGTCACGACCACGAGGTGGTGTGTGTCTCGGTCTGCGCAGAGCTGGGCCTGGTCATCAGCGGAGCCAAGGGTGAGAGACCTGACTGTTTGTACACAGGGGAGAGAGAGAGAGAGAGAGAGAGAGAGAGAGAGAGAAAAAAATGGCTTAAAATGGCTGCTTTTGGAGGCAGACAATAATACTGTACTATATCCATCATAGTATACTGTACTATATCCATCATAGTATACTGTACTATATCCATCACATATCGATCACCTATACTGTATAGTATAGGTAAAGTGTGATATATGAACTCAAGTAAAGCTCCTGATAATGGCACAACACACAGAACCCCTTTGTGTATTTTGTGTCGAGGAGTTCCCAGTGTGACAGGACCATGGCTGCAGCGCTGTAGCTCTGAGCTGGTTGTTGACCCCTGATCCACCCCCCCCATACCAACCACAGCGTCGACGCTAACCAACGTTAGCATGTTCACGTCAAGTCCTGCAGACGGAGCGCACGAGAGCACGTCGTTTTGTAGCGTGGCTCCGTTACGACGCTACGCTATGCTACGCTATGCTACGCTGTGCTAACGGCTGTCCACTCTCCCCCCCCCTACTCTCTCGCAGAGGGCCCCTGCCTGGTGCACACCATCACAGGGGACCTGCTGAGGGCCCTGGAGGGGCCGGACCTGTGCCAGCGGCCCCGGCTCATCTCGGTGTCCAGTGAGGGCCACTGCATCATCTGCTACGAGAGGGGCCGCTTCTGCAACTTCAGCATCAACGGCAAGCTGCTGGCCCAGATGGAGGTCAACGACTCCTCCAGGGTAGGGCCCCGGCACCGCGGCCACCGTCGCTGTTAGCTGTTAGCTGTTAGCTGTTAGGCTAATCTGATGCACCGATGCTAGCATGCTACGGGGAGGGGAGGCTACGGTGTGAGGCGCTGCAGTGTTGCGTGATGGACCGCAGAGCCAACGTTTTGGATGTAGATGGCTGAACACATTGTGTACACAAAAGCAAACGTATATATTTATACATTTTCATGAACATGGATACTTACACATGTACAAAAAGTCATATTTTTCCTCATGTTATTTATTTGTATTCTCCCCTGCAGCTTTATCGGTCTTGTAATTCCCCTGTATCTTTGCTTTCCCCTTTTCTCTCTGTCCCCCTCTCGCTCTCTCTCCCTCCCTCCCTCCCTCCCCCCCCCCACCCCCTTCCAGGCCATCCTGCTGAGCAGCGATGGTCAGAACCTGGTAACCGGGGGCGATAACGGGGTGGTCCAGGTGTGGCAGGCGTGTGACTTCAAGCAGCTCTACATCTACCCGGGCTGCGACGCCGGGATCCGGGCCATGGACCTCTCCCACGACCAGCGGTGAGACCCGGACCTCGACCTCTGTTTAGTGAGGCTGAGGACCCTGACCTCTACCTGGAGGTGTTTAGTGAGGCTGAGGACCCTGACCTCTACCTGGAGGTGTTTAGTGAGGCTGAGGACCCTGACCTCTACCTGGAGGTGTTTAGTGAGGCTGAGGACCCTGACCTCTACCTGGAGGTGTTTAGTGAGGCTGAGGACCCTGACCTCTACCTGGAGGTGTTTAGTGAGGCTGAGGACCCTGACCTCTACCTGGAGGTGTTTAGTTTAGGCTGAGGACCCTGACCTCTACCTGGAGGTGTTTAGTGAGGCTGAGGACCCTGACCTCTACCTGGAGGTGTTTAGTGAGGCTGAGGACCCTGACCTCTACCTGGAGGTGTTTAGTGAGGCTGAGGACCCTGACCTCTACCTGGAGGTGTTTAGTGAGGCTGAGGACCCTGACCTCTACCTGGAGGTGTTTAGTGAGGCTGAGGACCCTGACCTCTACCTGGAGGTGTTTAGTGAAGCTTAGGAGCACCACGGCTCAGAGTTGGAGAAGCTACAACTGTGCTTCACAAGTGAAAGTGAGAACTGGTTCAGGTGTAATATAGTCATATTTTATAGTCTCACTTCAATACCAACTAGTGGTATTGAAGTGAGTTTAATGGAACTTAAGTGCACTAAAGACCGCAGTCCCCCTTACCTCTGAAGTGCAGACAGACATCTGTGTGCACGTTATCGTCTAGTGGTGAGCGAATGGAAATAAAGAGATTTCTCTATGGGTAGAAATCTATATTTTTATTCTCTCTACATTACATATTTATTCTTTATCTTTAGGAGTAAGCCGACCCACTGAAGGCATTATGCATTGAGTATGTTCTATATTTAAGCCGTTGCTGGGCGGTTTTAAACACGAGACCTCGCAGCACGCCTCTCAGTTAGCAGTGTCCTCCAGAGGTCCTCTGACCTCTAGGGAAAGTTTGCGACTGTAAACTGCAAGTCAACACCCCCTCAGGCGCCAGCGGGCGTGTGACAAGGATGTCGCCGTTCTGCGGGGATGTGTGTGAAAACGTTACGTGTGGGGGACTGTGAAGTTATGTTCAGATATTAATAGCACCGACAGATCTGCCTTCAGGCTCCATCATGTCGCCTTGTTATCTTCAATGGCTCAAGTTTTTGAATCAAGCCTAACTTTCAAAATGAAGTTACGTCTGTGTAGATGCATCTAATGCTCAAAAAGATGTCTGACTTCCTGAGGAAAAATAGCTAATACCGTTCCAAACAAGTTAAATTCCAAGTTAGATTGGTGTGTTCTGAGTTTGATTGGTGTGTTGTGTGTTAGATGGGTGTGTTCTGAGATGACTGGTGTGTTGTGTGTTAGATTGCTGTGTTCTGAGTTTGATTGCTGTGTTCTGAGTTTGATTGCTGTGTTCTGAGTTTGATTGCTGTGTTCTGAGTTTGATTGCTGTGTTCTTGTTGTGTCGTTCCCCTGCAGGACTCTGATTACGGGCATGGCGTCCGGTAGCATCGTTGCGTTCAACATCGACTTCAATCGCTGGCACTACGAGCACCAGAACAGGTACTGACATGGATAGAGAGAGGAGGAGGAGGAGGAGGAGGAGGAGGAGGAAGGAGAGAGAGGGAGAGAGAGGACACAAGCAAGACCACCAGGAGGAGGAGGTTTGGTTTTGCTGTGTACCGGGGCGATGGGGTAAAAACTGTGGAAACTCAGAGGAGGAAGAGGAGGAGCAGACAAAGGGGAGAGATGAACACCTTGGACTCCTGTTCCCTCGTGAGGTTCACTATCATTTGAGCAAGCGGCTTCGCAAAGCGGCAGAGATTGCTTTCTCCCGCGCGCGCGCGTCTGAGTAACACACACGCACACACACGCAGACACACACACAGACACACACACAGACACATGCGCGTGCAAACCACACACACACACACACACACGATATCTTGTTAAGGTACACTCCGAAACTTGCTAATGAAAAGGGTCTAGCGACGGAGAGCGGAACTAGTCCAGTAGAACCTGTCTGGGCTTCCAGATCATACCACGGACTGGTCCATTTGCTGTAGCCGGTATTCTAACTGCTTCACAGACAAACCAACGAGTTATATTTTGTATAATTTGATTTAGTTTGTTTGGTTTCGTTTTCTCCAAGGTTACTTTGAAGAAGGGGGTTAGGGAGTACTTGGACGGGCGCGGATGTGGAGTTATGGTAATCGGAGCGGGTTTCAGAGTGTTTGACCGACGCTAGCCACACCCACAGATCAAAACAGGTGCTATTGGCTGAACGAGGAATCCGTCCAATCAGAACCTTCCCCCCGAGACTTCCGTTTCATTTCATTTCGTTTTTTTTTATTTTTGTTTTTAAAAAGATTCTACGTTTCTTCTTTTTACTCCTGACAGGGTGAATAGGATTTTAGTGTAAATAAAGGTTTCCTTTTCGAGTCACACTTCTTTTCACTGCACAGACTTGCGCTTACACCTTTAATTTATTAATGACTTGCTGTATGTAAATTATTGTGTAATAATTATAATAACGTCGACGAGGCTGATGGTCAAGGGGTCTGAGACAGGGCCACGATTGTTTCCGGCGGTGGCCATCCCGGAGGAGAACCATAAGTTTTTCTTTTTTTTTTTTTCTTTGTATATTCGGTGATTGTTTTGTCAAATATGTACAGAAAGTCTACACGCAGACTCGGCGGGGGCACGGGCGTGGGGGGTGCTTGAGTTAGACTGGAGACGCAGGGGATCACCTTCACCTTTCGCCCACATCGGTTGATTATTTAAAAATGAGAAAAAGAAAAAATAGAATCGAAAAATCAATGTTTAAAAAGTTTGTTTTGTATTTGCACTTTGCACCACTCACCTACCATTTATTTATTCGCTTTGTTCTTTACGGTTGGCTGGCATCTCGTTTAGGGTTCATCTTTCTTCCCTCGCGGGGTTATCTGTGCATTGATGTTTGTATTTAAAAAAAACTGTCTATCTCATGTGTGATTAATTAAGTTGTACAACCTCACCGTTGTAAGCAATATCATGATTCTTGTAGCTGATTGGCGGGAGGGGAGGAGGCGTTGACGACGCGCGTCCGACGATGTACTG
>NC_140280.1:2253144-2273144 GCF_964030765.1 Micromesistius poutassou | reverse complement strand
GGAGGAACAGCGTAGAGTATTGATGCGTAATCTTATGCAAAAATCCATCTGTGTTATTCATCAGGTTACAAAAAAACAAACAACCAAATTAAGCAGCGCAGTAATCTAATGTGTTACACAAATTGCAGGATGTTAGGAAAACGGTGGTTCCAAATTTAAACACTGCCAAACTGAACCTGCCCGGTTGATAATGCTGTAGTCTACTCGGCTTTCTAAGGGCAAGAATAATGTAGGCATATGGCTTACGGTCCTTAGAATATGATTACATTTATGTTCAAGTAACATAACAACATATGTCACAGTAGTAGGAGCTTTCAAAGTAAGCTAAACATATAATACGATATAATACGCAATACGATTAGCATTTGCTCTGTAACCCCGAACGACCTCCCAGCAAACGGATTTTCATTGATTGCGCGTCATTCTCACACGGTTTACGTCGTTAAGTCTAATTAAGAGTTCAGGGCGGTCACTGAAACCGCGCTCCAATCACAAGCCTGTTTTGCTGCGTAGTTGAACGTGATTGGATAATTAGGTCGGTAGAATCAGCTGATAAATAGCTCATCAACAGTCTAGTCAATATCATAAACTCGCCTGACAGCCAGTAAATACCGCAAGTGTCATCTCGGATACCCAGGAAAGCAACAGCTAGTGACCCGCAAGCCTACTCCTGCTACCTTAGCGGTATTATTTCCGATTTTATAACGTTAACCCGGCCAGGTTATCGTTAGAAAGTGCTTAATCGTCACGTTCCCGGTTGGAAACCTAAGGAGTCAAATTACATCATGGTAAGTTTTTTTTAAAGTTACTATGACTCTTGATGACTTTAAAGATGCAGGAGTGTACAACTGTCGAACAAAATGTGATTTTTAATTGGCTGATTGCAGGACTGTAGTAAATGTTCCCATGGCAGCGATGCTCCTTTTTTGGGCTGCATTCCATTTTCCAATCCGCTGCTTTTGACGTTTGTTCGTTATACGCCAAATTAAACCACCAATCCATGTCGCCTTGTACCGAATCTGGGGCGACTCATTGCAATCGCGCTCTTGAGTATGTGCACTATAAACCAGGACTACACGATGTCTACACGAAGTTTGAACTATGCGTGCGTCTTTACTTAACACCTGTTCTGTAGAGTTTCGGCGTGACCAGCCACGTTGGCACCTACACCAACCAAGAGAATGGTTCGGCCTTCACAAAAACGGAGATGGCGATGGTGCAGAAGATAAAGCAAAGAACAGTGCTTGGTGTCCTGACAGAAAATGAACAACACAGCCGAATGCCCCTGGTCAGTATTGCTTCAGTAGTCTTGTTTTTGTATGTATATTTAATATTCTTAAACTTAAACTCTTTTTTTCTGATTTATTGTCCCCATCTTTCTCAAAGGGAGAACAATGTTCCTTCCCGGCCAGCTCCATGAACACTGGCCTCGCCGGGTGCCCTGGCTATGCGGTGTACATTGAGGAGCAGAGCGTGGTCGTCCCTGCCTCTGTGGAGGACATGGACGCCGTCGACTCCAGCCTGCTGGAGGAGAGCCATGCCGCCCTCCAGCATAGAGACTTCCGTCTCTTCCTGGACCTGAGTACAAGTGAGGCTGCTCTGGGCCTCATTAAAGCCTCTACCATTGTTAAGTTGTTTTAATGAACTTTATATATTGTACATTTTTAAAAACATGTTTTTGTACTCTGCAGACTCGTGTGCGGACACGTCCATGCAGTCACTGGTGGAGGAGCCCCAGGCCGTGCAGGATGAGCTCTGTGTCCCGGAGTACACCGGAGATATTTACCTGCACCTGAGGGGGAGAGAAGTACGCCGTGGTCTTGGGTTTTGAATGTTATCCGTCAGGAACACCATAAGTGTTCACTGCAATGCTGTCTGACTCTTGCCACAGTTGGAGGTAAGTCGTTGTCTACCTCCCGCCAGGAAGATGAGCGACGACTTGACTTTAAGGGGGGGGGGGCTCACTGCAACATCCTGGGGAGCCCTGAAGTCGAGTCTTTTAGGGCTGCGTTTATATTCAGTACTGTTCTTCATACCCTGACCGCTTGTCTTTCTCTGCGCTGTGTCCCACAGGCCAAGCTGCGGCCCCGGAGGAACTACATGCACAACCACCCTGAGATCACAGGCTGCATGCGGGTGGTGCTGGTTGACTGGCTGGCGGAGGTGGCGGAAGAGTACAAGCTCTGCGTGGAGACCAGCCACCTGGCTGTCAGCTACCTGGACCGCTTCCTGTCCTACACCACGTCGGTGAAGCGCGCCAAGCTGCAGCTGGTCGGCACGGTGGCCCTGCTGCTGGCCGCGTAAGGACCCCCCCCCCCCCCCGTGACCTGATGGGGGTGCTGCAGGCCCTAGTGGACTAGTTGACATGTGCTCTTGGTTCCTTTGAAATCATTGCTTTACATTTGTGACATTTGGCACACTTATCAAAAGCGACTTAAATTGAGTACATTTTTTAGAAGGGAAACTTATCTGTGTGAACAGTAAGGATGTTCATAGAAACAAGTGCCAAGCACTAACAATCGCAGGTTAGCCCAGTCCATGTATAGAAGGATAGCTAGGATAAGATGCTACACAATGCAAAGTTATGTCTTAAGTGAAAGGACATACAATAAGTGTAAACGAGGGGTGTAGGGGAGGCCATGCAGACTCTAGGTGAACTAATTCAACCCAGACTTTGCTTTAATAGTGGGTTTTGGAATTGTAAAGGCATTACTTATTCCCGGGAAATATCAATGGCTTTGGGCCCTGTCTCCGGCTCAGGGATTTGAAATACTGCATGACAGTTGCATTAAGTGAAATTTGAAATGAACAGCTGCCTTCAGAAGCCTGAGCTTTAAAGGTGCTCCACGTCTGTGCTGCAGGAAATACGAGGAGATCTACCCTCCGGAGATGGAGGACTTTGTGTACATCACGGACGGCACCTACGACCAGAAGCAGCTGGTGCACATGGAGGTGCTGTTCCTGAAGGTGTTGGCCTTCAACATGACTGTGCCCACTGCCTACCAGTTCCTCCGCCTCTTCATCACCATCCAGGGGGTCTGCTCCAAGACAACCCACCTCAGCCTGGTGAGCGCCCCCCTCTCTCAGGGAGGCAGTTCAGCGTGTCTGGTTCTTTTGAAGAGTCTGCACTTGTTAACTGGAGGGTCCTGATTGGGGCCAGCAGAGGATATAGGCGGCTAACAAGGGGGAGTTTAAAATCACTTGACTTTGGGCAGTCAAGTTGTATAATAAAGGGTTCAAAGTTATCATCCCCCAACATCTACATATCAATTCTTGATGCAAGATCTCAAATAAATGTCTAATTTGTCTCTTTCAGTATGTGGCAGAGTTGAGTTTGCTGGATATGGAGATGCTCGTAACCTTTCCCCCGTCGCTGGTGGCCGCCGCAGCCTACTGCCTGGCCAACTACACCCTGAGCAGGCGCTTGTGGGTAAGGGTCACCCAAACGTGATGTTGATTCATGTGCTTGGCTTCTCAAACCCCTTTAAGGCTATGTCTTGCACTTCAATGTTTCTGACTGTTGTCGTGGTCTCTGCAGCCGGACTCCTTGGAGGAGTTCACCGGGTACAGCCTGGAGGACATCGTACCCTGCCTGAAGGACCTCCACCGGATCCACTTCAGTGCAGAGAGCCATCCCCAGCAGGCCGTCCGCGGGAAGTACAAGAGCTCCAAGTAGGATCATACGTTGCTTTTAATTTCCCCCCCTTGTCTTATTTGAATTCAAGATTCAGTCTTCTTGTATTCTCTATTTAAATGAATGTCATTGTGATCCAGCCCCTTGTATGCTGTATTAAGGCTTTTGTATTCTCCTCAGGTATGGTAGTGTTTCACTGATGACTCCACCCACCACTCTGCCTTTCCCATAATGCATTGCTCACAGACCTGTTGCGGCTCTCCAGAGAGTGCACACTCATAGCACTAACGGCTTTTTATTTTTGTGTGTTTTTAAAAATCTAATTCTTTTAATGTAGATTCTAAATTGTTAACTTTCTAACCGAAGGGTAGTTTATAGAATTGTTAACTTGTGTACGTGTCGGCCTATGTTTTGGTGGCCAGTGGTCAACTGATTTTTAAACTTTTTTACATGTGCCTGCCATGGGATGGACTGTACACAGCATCATGTCTATTAAACAATATTGCCCTCATCCTTTGTCCTTCAGTCACTTCCTCTTGCTGATACTGTTGGTCAATCATAATTTTACCATTATTGGCCTGAGACTTATTGTGGTTATTATTCCTCAACCGTGTACTTGACAGGTTTCGTGCTCAGATATTAAGCATGGTAATGAATACATTTGTTTAGGCTAATGCCAGGTCGGGATAATTATGGGGGAAAACCTGACTAAGTGATGCTCACAAATCTAAACTTTAAAACCATTCCTTAATCGGCTGCATATGATGGAAAAATATCATACAGCTATTTTGCATTGACCGAATCTCTCAACCAGCTCTTTAATGGCATGTATTAGCCTGGCCTTAATGTTTTGGAAATTAAACTCTTTGGTATACATTTTTTAAAAAGTCTTCAAGAAGTCTTGCCAGTTTCAGCTTTTTATACAGAGATATGACTTTCTTCAATGCCCTTCAAGCAAGGGCTGAAGGACTGACAGAAATAATTGCTCGATGACGCCATCTAGTAGTCACACTACGTAACGTCAACCCATGGTGACTCCGGGGCTACAGCAGAGCGCTGTCTGTCAACGGGACTCCACAACGACCAGGCGCGGGCATGAAACTACAGGCAACAATCAGCCAACTCGTTTAATACTTGGTTCTGCATTTTTGTCGGTGGTAGCGGTCTACAAAGCCTAAGGTATGACCCGTTGAGATACTTGAACTTTTTTCTTTGAGTTGCTAGTTATAATCCGCCTACATTTGAACCTCCGTGTCAGGGCCACGGTGATGCTGAACAGCTATATTTAAAACGCGCTGCCTGCATGCCGCTCCCACCTGGTTGTTCAGGTAAGACCAGGTCGGGACACTGGCGGATTCCTGTCCCCATGGCTCATTATTCACTACCCCGCCTGCTTCTGTACTGGACACACCTGAACAGCACTTTTAAATCGTCGTAGGCGTTGAGTTTAATTCGGCGTTTCCTCAATTCTTCCACTTGGAATATTTACTGTTAACTAAGATCAACGTGTTTTCTCTGACGTCTTTGCCCAGGTAATCACTGGTTGTCAGCATGGCCCAACAGCCTGCTGAGCTGCTGCTGGTCAAGGACCAGTACGAGTTGGCGTTTCACTGTCTGAGCCAGGGACGGGGGGCAGAGGACGCCGGTAAAAGGACCGAGGGCCTGGAGTACTACCGGCGGGGCAGACAGCACCTCAACCAGGGACTGGAGATCCCCACGAACGGCGAGCGGCACCAAGGCCCCCACTGGGACGCCGCCAGACAGCTCCAGCAGAAGATGGGCGGTGTTCTCAAGAACCTGAAGCTGCATCTAGCCGACCTGGAGACCACGAAGCAGACGACTGAGGCCCAGAGGAGCAGGGTCTCCATGGAACCTCTCCCGGCCGGAGTGGACACCCTGGAACCCCAACAGCGCTGTCTCTACCCTAGCATTCCGGCGGCGCTCGCTCAGACCTCCTCGTTTACGGAGCTAGTACTGCCAGCCCAAGACAGCATTTTTACTGCCGGGAGTTCGACCTCCGACCTCCCCTCTCTACCCCCCAGACCCCTGGTGTCCGGGGACCAGCCCCCGGCGTACACCCCGCGGCCCGGCGAGGGCCACCAGAGCCTGATCGGGAGCGCGGGCGGCGTGTTGTGGGGGCAGGGGCCCGGGGCCCTGTGTGGACGGGTGGGCCAGGAGCTGGTTTTCATTCCTGCGGGGGTGCAGATGTTCTTCGTGGCTCCAGACGGCCAGGTCAGCTCCCTGTTACAGCCGGGGTACCTGCGCATCTTCAGGTGTGACGAGGAACGTTCTCCAGCGGCCACCGGCAAGGAGAAGCCCTCCGCAGCCTACCTTCACGTAAGATGCGTGTGTGTGTTGAATAGTTTCGATAGCCTCCAGGGCTACAGAAACCAGGGCTATAGGTGTGAACACCCTTTGTGGTATTTAAATGATAGTCAACCAGCTGTTGGTTTCTATGGTTAATAGTTTTGGTTTTCCAGTGACCTCATTCAGTGAACAAGTCTCCCAGTGACAACATCAAATATAGATAGTATATTAAACTAAGGAGATGGATAGTATCCTGAATGGGGAATTCAAAATGTCTGACTTCATAACAATAATCATCACACTCATTGTTAGGTCTTGAGGGTGAATCTGTTATGCAGAATGTGCCAACCACTCAAGTGAGACAATTTAATTAATCATTATGTAAATAATGATTTGTTGAATGAATTATCTAAATAATATGGTCTAATCAGCACTAGTGGGAAGCAGTGGTGCCTGCATGTGTTGATACAATGTCAATAGCCCCGTGACTTATCTTGGAATCAACAGATCATATCCGCGTCTGTTGGTTACATGAATAAAATAGAGTAGTACAGTTGCTATTAGCCATTATGTCAACCAAATGTGGATTAATATTAAACGCCTTGATAAGCTTCTTTGAACCCCTGTATCAGAGAGGAGAGAGAGGAGGAGGAGATCACAGTATTCCAAACATGTCGGTCTTGGTGACGATAGCGCTGACATTCAGTGTCTATGATGACTGGGTGTCTGCACTGTACTGGTGCGACCCCATGACATAAGCATACTCCCCCCGCCCCCCCCCCCCCCCCGGTCCCTGTCCCGCGGTGGTCCGACCCTGCCCAGTAGCACAATGGTCTCTTAATACACATGACTCGGCACTTGTGTTGTTCCGCTCTGCCCCTCGCTGCGGCGTGTCTTTCAGCCGGCATACCGCCGCTGCCCTCGCTCACTCTATGGGAAGCAGTCATTAGAATGATAATACCGGTGGGGGGGGGGGGGGGCTATAATGGATGATAATGGGGACCGTGCCACAATGTGTGACCCCCAACGTACAACACAGCGGCATGTGGCTCAGGAGGTAGAGCGGGTTTAACTGGTAACCGGAAGGTGGCTAGTTTGATCCCCCCCCCCCGGTGGCTCGGTGTCAAGGTGTTCCCAGAGCGAGACGCCCTCACCCGGACTGCTCCCGACGAGCTGGCTGTCGCCCTGCGTGGTTGACATCGCTGTCGGTGTGTGAATGTGTGCATGAATGGCTGTTTGTTAGGCTATGTTGTAAAGTGCTTTTGAGTGGCCACTGGTTAGAAAAGCTCTGTTTTTAAATGCACTCCATTTACCCGTTAACACAAGATGTGCTCACACACTCTGCTCGTCCATTTATTGTCATCGACCTCAATGTTCCTTGACGTCCATCAGATTAATGTATTAACTTCCATTTCCCCGATTGGAATCAATGAACTCTCAAATTGACTGGGGAATACTAAACTATACTACAGTTTGCTAGCGTTTGTCTTCCACGCTCCTGTTAAGTTTAGATGCGTCCGAGGTGGTGCAGGACTTAACATTTCTCCCCCGCTTCCTTTGCGTTCTAAGGTGTGCGACTGGCTCTACCCGCTGGCGGCAGACACCCCCGTCCTATTGGCCAGCTCCGGGATCTACATGTTCCCGGACACGCTGAGGGCCACCCCGGGCTCCTACGTGGGCATCGTGCTGTCCACAGAACTCCCCGACGCCCACCGGGAGCTGTTCAAAGACGTCCTGGCGCAGCTTGTGGAACTCCGGGTCCAGGTGAGTGCGTAAGAAGCACTGAGCCGTGCATGACAAGTTCACCCCTAGGAGGCCCCAGAAGGTAGATTTCGTAGTTTACTTTTTTTTAATGTTTGTGTTGTGTTATGATTGGTCACGTTGAAAGTGACCAATCCTAAGAGGGCTACGCCCCCAAATTGTCAAGCCATGTCCACTCAAAGGCAAAACAAACTACTTTTTACATTTTCGAGTGTAGCACGCTATAAGTATTTATTGTAAGTCAACGGGGCTCATCCCACACTATTCCTATGAGATTCAGGTAGAAGACAAGTACCCGAATCGACCGATTTTTGTACTTTGTAACTCGTTTCCATTTCCCGCCAAAACGGCCGACTTACGGGCAAGAACTATCTCTTACGAAGTCCAATCGGACTCTATCCTGACATAAACATCGGCCATAGAGTATTGCGCCAGATTTGTCCGATGTGGTTAGGCCCGAGAAAACAGGCTCACTTTCAAATGATATCTAGTCAACAACCGAGAGTTGCACCGGCAGCGAGTGCGGGTGCGATGAACAGCACACGGGGAGAGACAAAGCAGGGCACCTGCGTGTGTTGAACTAAGCAGCGAGCACACAAAGCAGCCCCCGAACAAAGCAGGCGCCGCCGCGCGTGATAGGGTTCCGCTGGGCGAGCGCCGCCGGGCGTACATTCTCCCACAGGTTACCCCTCCTCTCCCGGGGGGAGGTCGACCAGCGCGAGTGGACGTGACGTGACTTTGGATAATTTGTGAGCAGTACCCAAGGGAGGCACTGGCCCTCTTAGGATTGGTTAACGCGTTCACAACCGCACACACACCTCCTTGTAGCTTGATTGATTGACAGCTTCCTGTACAACTCACGGTGGCTGTTAAATGTGTAGAATTTGCTCGTGGGAACGTTTGCTCTCCCTCACGACGTGTCATAAATCTGATGCCGTTTTCTAAGCAATTTAGATGCTTTTCTTAGGATAGAGTCCCTTCTCACTCGGCAGGAAAGGGTTTTAGCCTGTGACTTACAGAATTTCACTGGAATCAAAGTCAATATTCGGGCACATGGGGATAGGGTGGGATGTTGCATTCGATCTATACTTTTATCACGCTACACCAACAAAATGTCAGCATAAATCCTTGACGGAAACAAAGATGGCCACTGACTTCTTTGTTATTTTCCCTCTCCTTTGGTTCCCTATTTATATCTTTTACAGGTTGTCCTGATATGTTGGGCTGAAATGCAATCTGAAAGACTCTAATCTAATGGGTTGTGGGGCGGGGGGGCGGGGGGGGGGGGACATTCTCAGCAGGTGTTTAACATGATGTCTTCAACCTCTTCGACTCCACTCTGCTACCTTGATTTCGTGTTGCGTGGTGCGTGGGAGGGCTGTGAATAATGCTTCAACGTTAAGAATGTATGCAGCAAAAGTAAACGGCCAATTTCAAAAATAATGAGGAAAAAAACGTGTTGTTAAAACTAACTAGGGTTCACACAGTCAATCATCAACTACACGGAAATGTGTGAATTGTGGATGTCTTCTTCGTATCGATACCCTCGGCAGGTTCCAGTCGAGGGTGAGAGGTCAGAGGTCATCAACCTGAGCGACAAAGTCCCCCTCGGACCGTTGGAGGAGGAGCAGGAGGAGGAGGAGGTGGCCCCACTCATCGTGACCGGAGAGGAGAAACTCCCACTTCCTGAGTGGAGCGAAAAGATGGCCCAACATATCTTGTCAGGTTTGTGTGTGTGTGTGTGTGTGTGTGTGTGTGTGTGTGTGAATGACCTCTCTTTATTCATTAACATTCTGTTTACGAACCATTACCTTTAGTATGCAGCTTGTCCAACTGCACTACCAGCTTCGACCACTAGAGTGAGCTGCTCTACATTGTGAAGCATAACACGTTTTAGAGCCACACATTTTACCCCCCTTTACATCAGACATTCGGAATGTAAAAAATGTCTTAAGGAAGAGAATAATCGGTCACATTCCTCTGCACACGTTTGCCATTCTAACTGCTAACCACGATCGGCTGCCATGCTAACGGCTGCCATGCTAACGGCTGTCATGCTATCGGCTGCCATGCTAACGGCTGTCATGCTAACGGCTGCCATGCTATCGGCTGCCATGCTAACTGCTAATGGCTGCCATGCTAACGGCTCCCATGCTAACTGCTAATGGCTGCCATGCTAACGACTGCCATGCTAATTGCTAATGTCTGCCATGCTAACGGCTGCCATGCTAACTGCTAACGGCTGCCATGCTAACGACTGCCATGCTAACTGCTAACGGCTGCCATGCTAATGGCTGCCATGCTAACTGCTAACGGCTGCCATGCTAACTGCTGCTAACGGCTGCCATGCTAACTGCTGCTAACGGCTGCCATGCTAACTGCTGCTAACGGCTGCCATGCTAACTGCTACCATGCTAACGACTGCCACCCGCTGCGTCCCTCCAGGGGCGTCGTGGCTGAGCAAGGAGTTCCTGCGCGGCGCGGAGGCCACGGGGAAGGCCGTCCACAAGGGAGCCACCAAGCTGCGCACCAACATGACCCCCGAGGAGACCCCCGCCGAGATCAGCCCCAAGGTCACCAAGGGCCTGCAGGCCGCCCAGCAGGCCACCGGGGGCGCCGCCCGGGTCAGCCGCTTCCTGGGTACGCACCACCACCACCACCCCCCCCCCCCCACCACCACACGTCACCGTGGAAGCGTGTGTCGACCAATCACAGTGAAACTCACTGGGATGGATGATCCCGGCCGTTAATGAAAGATTTATTTGTAATACACTCAATACAAACTTTGCTTCTCGTACTGTACTGTTCTCGTAAGAATCAGGGACGTTTTTTTAAAATTATTTTTATTATTTCCACACCCATATTGACTATTAATTGTTCATTTAGCCGACTTTTATTCATAGCAACTTACGGTGACTCCTGAGATGCATTGGGCATGAATTATAATCAGCGTTGTGCATCTTGCTTGCGTGTGTATAGGGTGGACGTTGCAGTTCGGACCCCTACTATCCTGCCCGCTCCTATACTCGTGTTACGTAGCATACATGACCCCCCCCCCCCCCTCATACGTCAAAGAAGGGAAATCTGACCTTTGAAGTTCACAAGATACTCCCTGCTCGTTCTGTGTGTGTGTGTGTGTGTGTGTGCGTGCGTGCGGTACCTCCAGTGAACGGCGTGAGCACGGTGGCGGAGGCGGTGGGCGAGCGGCTGGCGCCCCACGTGAAGAAGCACGGCTCCAAGCTGATCCCGGAGAGCCTGAAGAAGAGCAAGGACGGCCAGGCCTCCAGCATGGACGGGGCCAAGCTGGTGGCCGTCACCAGCCTACAGGGTAGGGGCCCCGGGCGCGTTCCCCCCCACCCCCCCCCCGGGGACTGGGAGGACGAGGTTATCGGGAATGGAGACGGGAGACCGTTATTGAGATAGGGGGCCGGGGGACTTCTGGTTGAGGCATATCTGTGTCCGTTAAATGGATCGGATTTTAATTGGTCAGATTCTTCATTCTCCTTTTCTTTGTTGTTCGTTCTTCTGGTTCTTCTTATTCTTCTTGCTCTGGAGACTAAAACCACTCGTAGGAAGTGAGAGTCATGGAAATTGCTTTTTTGTTGAAACTATACAATTCATGACCTTGTCTCAGCCCAGGGGAGGGCTGCTGGAGTCGCCAGTTTTGATTGGCTACACTGGTTGTCAATCACAGGGGAAAACTGGCACAGGTGTTATGGTCTTGGATGAAGATGGAGTATGTCTTTTAAAACGGCAGCTGTTTTTTAGTAGATAGATAGACAGACAGATATAATAGATATAACAGATACTTTTATTGATCCCCAAGGGGAAATAGTACAAGTACTAGTATACAGTAGCCATTTTGATTAATCACAAGCTTTGTTCTAACATGTCTAACATGTCCTAACATGTCCTATCTCAAGGCGTCTCTGCTGTGTGGACCGCTCTGGAGTCCGGCGCAAAGACCGTGGGCAAAAGTGTGGCGTCGGAAACCGTCATGACTGCAAAGTACAAGTAAGCTTTCGTTCTCCTTCCTGTCCCGCCCCTCCTCCTCCTCCTCCTGTCTCTTAATGCTCACCAAATCATGACTGCTCTGCCCTCATTCTGTCCTCCGTTGACTCCCTGCTGGTCTCACCGCTCGCTTCTCTTGGGATGAGAACCGGTTTTAAAACCGTTTTTTTTTTTTTGTTTCTTGGTGCTTTCGGGAACTCTGACCATCTCTCCGTGCTCTTCTGTTTCTTCTTCTGTTTGTTTTCCAGATTTAAGGGTTTAGAGAAACTGTTAAACATGCCCGGCAGCCAATGACTGCAAGACGAGTGAAAAGGCAACAAAATCTTTGAACTAATCACTGAAATTTGTCCATGTTTTCTTTATTTAATCGCTCTTCTAACTTCAACCATGTTGGACAATAACCCAAATCAACTGTTTCAAACTGATATTTTGATCAAACATTTCTATATTAACACTTTCTATACTCGCTGGACATTACCAATGGGTTCTTGACGGCATGCTGTTAATCTTCCTCAACCAATCTGTTAATATAAGCTATATCTCTGCCCTATCGCATGGTGATGCCTCTTCTTCTGCTGTTCATAAAGTGTGCACTGTGCGGTTAATAAAATATACACCATGAAACATCATCTGATTTTGTGCTTTTGTCTCTGGATGTTTGTGTGGTGTTGCCGATGTGTGTTATAAAAGGTCACAATAAATCACATATCACACAGTAACAGGGACGTGTCCACTAGGGGTCCCGGGTCCACACATCAACCACAAGCTAACGTCAAATTATCCAGCGGTTGGTGTATTTCCACAACTGCTTCATTATTGCACTTGTTATTTGTGACAAAGGTACGGTGACGATGCGGGAAGAGCCACGGGCACTGGTGTCCAATCAGTGGTCAATGTGATAGTGGCCGCGTACAACGTCGATAACCTGGGCTTCAAAGCCATCATGAAGACCGGGTGCAAGAAGACCGCCAAAGCCATGGTCCGAAAACCTGGCGAGGAGAAAGGCGCGCATGCGCAGACCGAGGATGAGGCGGAGAAAGCGCATGAATCGAAGGAATAAATAATGGACCGATAGATGCTTTTTTAAACAAGCGTAGGCCTATGGTTGTTTTCTTTGGCCACTCGTTGCAGGGAGATACAATGTGTTTGAAAGGCTGCAGCGCATGTCCAATCTATTTATTCTTTGTTTGAAACGTGTAAGTTATTTTTATGTTTGTGTTGAGTTTTATTTTATTACTCCATTTGGTTTGCTTTAGCTTTCTTTTTTGCCTTTGTTTGCTTTTGCTTTTATTTCATTATTTCATTTTATTGTATGACGATGATTCTATGTGGAGCACTTCGAGTCTGCCTCGTGTATGTTTGTTTTGAACGTTTGGAAATCCGAAAAGCATGCGTGTGAAAATAAAGGAAAGTTATTGTGAATGGCAGTATGCAAAGACGTAGTAATTATTCTACATGTGAGGTGTTTGTATGCAATATATAGCCTACACCGGTAATGCTGGGACCCCTGATACCATCTGCCTCAGCCAAGACCCCCCACAGCCACATCCCTGGTTACCGGGGTGACCTGGAGTTCACACGCATCTCCATGGAAATGAAGGAGCAACAAACTCCGTTCTGCGGCATTCTGGAGACATGAGTGCTGGTGATGCAGACTTCCACAGATACGACCTGGCGCGTCTGCAGGCGGAACTCAGACAGGAAAAAGAAATTAAGTAAGTTAATGCAACGTCCAGAGGTTTGCAGTTAATCGTCATGTTGGCAGGACAGCCATGTTTTACTTGATATCACGGTGGAGGCCTGATGTATGATCTGTGACAGGGAAATGCTGCAGGAGTCGGTCTCTGACCTGCGGAGCACCATGCGGGAGCTTCAAGACCGACTGCACAGTGTCGATGGAGAAGGTAAGAACGCGTCTTGGCTGCCTATCAGCGCACATTGCCTATAATGTCAATATCTTTAGCAAAATAGCCTTTAGAGCCTATTTTAACTGCATTCAGCTGCGTTTAACCATCTCGCAAATGTCTGCCGACATGAACCAGGTAACGAGTGGAAAACCAGGTACGAGACCCAGATCGAGTTGAATGGACAGCTGCAGAGACAGATTGCAATGGTGCACGACAAACTGGAGGATTTACGAGGAAACCCAATGGGTAACGTCAGGCTGTGTCGAGCCGATCTCTCTTTACACGCTACACACGTTCATAACCACGTGAGCCATTCTTATGATGGGCTCCTGGGGGCCCTCGGTCAAGCAATGCCTTGATCTCCAGGTCATGGACACAACTCCAGGAAGAGCTTTCAGGCTTGCCTTATATCTAAACCCCTGCAAATATATAAGCACATTTAGTGAGTTCTGCTTCAATGTTTTCTTTTCTTCCTTACAAACCAAGGCCACATTTAAGGACACACACACACACACACACACACACACACACACACACACACACACACACACACACACACACACACACACACACACACACACACACACACACAAACTCTGTAACCATGGTTGTCTTTCTCTTGCAGATCGAATGGCCTCTGTTAGATCCTACGAAGACATGCCAGCAGTAAGTTTCACCTGATCATCTACACATTTTCTTTTTTAAAGTGTTTGTTCAACGATAATTGCTTACCATGTTATTGCGGGTATGCGGTTATTGACCAGCAGAGGGCGATGTAGGATCATGTTACTATGGGGACGTTAGAGGAATTTTGCTGTCAGGAGCTGCAGCCCTGCACTTGAATGAACCCAATTACAGCACACACGGTAATCACTGGTTTATGCAGAGCTAGGCCCGTAGAAGAGCAATGTAACCTAATTACAATGATTCAGGACTAACTGGGGCTGCTGTTAGGGGCGTATGTTTCTGTGCACGTGAGTGTGAGTGTGTGTGTGTGTGTGTGTGTGTGTGTGTGTGTGTTGGTTGGGGCCTACGTTGATGTGAGAGTGTGTGTGTTTATCTGTCTGCCTAACTAGACTGATTTCATTAGTCTGCCCTCAGTGACTGGGAATTGCAAATGTACCGTAAACGTTTGTCTCTGAGAATATAGTAAAGGTAAATAGACTGTAGCCAATCAGAACAGAACTGTGTGTGTTACTGTATTTAGGTTGTATTTAGGGCTGTCCCTGTGGTTTTTGTGATTTTACTTAAGCAACCTTTTTTTTAAAACATACATTAATTATTTAAAATGACAGAATGTTATGCTGGGCTCAGTTTTTGCGAGGCTGTCCCAGTAAAACGTCTTAGGGGAATTAGCGTGGCTCAGCGCTGCATATTAGGTTTGCGTACAACACTGTTTCCACATCCCTGTGGGTCACAATGCAGTGACTGATCTGTCGCGGCTCGGTGGTGAAATGTCTGAACACACAGGGCTGCAGTAGAAGGCTGCCTGCCTGTGTCGGAGTGTAGGATTACAACCGGCCTGTTAGAGATGGAGTCACATTGTTGTGTCCAGGGGGGGGGGGGGGGGGGATTATATCGTGACACTCAGAGGGGGGTCTCCAATCTTTCATTAACCGTAGACATTATTGTTTGTCCTTTTTGTCCAGTGTCGCAGCGAGGGAACTCGAGTCGATAACCTTTCGGACAATATACAGAAGGGTCATTGTATACTTGAGGCAGAATCGTGAACATATTAGCAGAATTATTCTTAACAATTGCAAAGATCAAGAGAATCTCATCACATGTGCAGCATAACAGGATGATAAAACTGTTAAGTCCCTCTCACTATATCTTAAATCTCATTCAAGATATAAATCAGATTTAAGATCTCATTTAACCCCCCCCTCCCACCCCCAGTTGAGTGCATAAAGTTCATAACATGTATGGTGGGGGTTTCAGCACCAGAACACACCTGCTAATTCCCTAGGCCCTCACCATAACCCCACCAAACCATCACATCACTTCCAGTTTAATGGTTTCATTAAGAAGCATCATGTTCGACATACAAAGACTTTGCTGCATATATATATTTTTTTATCTATATGCATACATAACAGAAAACATTCTATAGTAAAAATGGATAAAGAAGAGAATATAAAAACCCTTGCCATTTAAGAACACATTCATTGATTTAACCTAACTCTAACCCTATTTTTACAAAAACAGGGATATTTCCGGGGACAGCTCCAGGCCGGGACAGCTCCCCAGAAACAGACACTGCCCCCGTTTTAGTAAAAATAGGATTAGACACTTTTCTCTGAAAGAAGAATTTAGACTGATGAGAGTCAAAGCACATGGTTGAACTTGGAGTTCAAATTGAACCTGGAGAAGTCAGAGAATGTAAAGTTCTGCACATTAAACCCCACCCCAACAAAAAGTGAAGAGAGTCGCGATAGAAACCTGAAAACAAGACTGGTAGACATTTTCTTTATTTCTTTATTAGTGGCAGTGCAAAAAGAGACAACTTTTTCGACAAAGTCCATTAAGAATTCCACACTATGAGCTAAAATAAAAAAAAATGGCAGAAGAGGAGGAAGAGGAAGAGGCGGGTCTTCACATGTTGTGTTCATGAAGGTCAGGTATTCTGCCGACCACATGGTGACGTGGCTTGTGTGATAGTGTGTGTAGCTTACTCCTTCGTCCAGGCGTGCTCCACACCAGAGGAGTGTAATCATCCAGACCGTGATACAATAAAGGCGGCAGTGGCTCAGGAGGTAACTTGACCCACTGTAGCTCCAGCCGAGCCGGCCGTCACCCTGCACGGTTGGCAGCGCCATGACCGTCGGTGTGTGTGTGAGTGTGTATGAATGTTATGCAATAATTATTAAGCACTTTGAGAGGCCCCCTGGTTAGAAAAACGCTCTATAAATGGAGTCAATTGACCATTTAACAGATTTTTCCGAACCAATGAGCGGCACAACCTAGATTTTAAACCGTTGACCTCTGACCAGGTACCGAAACATGCCCTGGTTTCACCCTGTCATACCCCGGGTACAGGAGCCCGGGGTCGCGACGGTCGGCCCACAGAGGTCACGTTGCTGTGCCCGGCTGTTGTTTATTGTTGTTGTGACAACACGCTTTCTATTCTCTTTATTCTCCCCCCCCCCCCAGGATGCACTGCAGCAACGCTTGAAGCTTCTGACCAATGAGAAGGCCGAGCTGCAGAGTCACCTGATGGACTGTCGCGTCGGCATTGAAGAAGAAGGGAAGGTGTGTTGGGCCTCTGGCTCCGCTTGTGGAAAAATGATTGATGCTGCCTTCACGTGCTATATGGGAAATGCGATCCTTTCCATTCGTGAACTGGAAGTTACAAGCGCGTTGTGTTCAAGTGCTTTTGTTGTCGTAGTGAAATGAAACACGGCGGACCCACGGATCCTGACCTGTTACTGTTTAAAAAGGTCAAAGGTTATCTCATCTCAGCAGCTCGTGTATCAAAATATTCTACGAGCTCTCCAGTGGAAATGACGACGTGAGGGGGCATTCATGTGCAATTTTCACGTCGGCTTTTGGTATTTTCCATCATTTCCGTAGCACGTGAAGGCACCATGAGATTAGGCCGCATGAAGGACTACAAAGATGGCCGCAGCGTGTGCCGCATGGGACTCTTGGCCGATTTTGGACGATAGGTCTCTGCTCGGAGTTAATGTGCTGTGTGTGCGTGTGTGGCAGCTTTTCATAATACCATGAAATTACTTTTGTGATATGTTGCTCTATTAACATTCTTGTTGACTATTATCATAAGCAAAGGATTAAGAAGGATTAGTCTTAAAAAAAAATCATTCAACATTGATACAAATTTCCTCACAGTCTGATAATGATGGGATTGTGTGCGCGTTTCACCCTGCCTCATTGTTTATTGTTTCACGCAGCAAGCGGCGAGGTATTTTGTGAATCTGGGTTTATAGCATAGCATTAGCATTAGCATTAGCAAGCCAGCCAGTAAGCCCCGCTCTAATCCGCACGTCCTGGCGCTGAAAACCCACCTGGGGAACACGCAACATGCACAGAGGAGGCAACCGGTTCACCTCGTCGCACTTCACTCACTCTAATAACTCTAATGAATCAAATGAAGCTTTGATTATAGTGTCATTAACATTAACACAGCCTGAACAACCACCGTACATCAAAACACTCACCGCCCGTTTCTCTCCGGTGAATGTCAGGCGTTTCACAGGACCAACGACGAGAGGCGCGCCTATCTGTCAGAGATCGCCAAGGTACGCTCTGCCCATCAATCTGTGTTCACTCGGGGGGGGGGGGGGGGGCCCGCTGATGACAGGGTGAGCGAGCGACTCCTAAGTGCACTATTGATCTGTGAACGAGGTGACATGGTGAGGAATTGTGGTTTTGAGTAAAAGGGAAGTGTGTGTGTGTGTGTGTGTGTGTGTGTGTGTGTGGGGGGAGGGGGGGGTAGCTGAGAGCTATGAAAAATAATATTGCAAAGGCAGAGCAGAAAGGCTGTGCTCCCTGTCTCTCCCTCTCACACTCTCAGGCTCTCAGGCCTCTCTGCTCTTCTGCATGCTGCTTCAACACTCCTTACATAATCTTAGAAAAGTAAGTCAGGGGCCGTTTAGCATCGCAGCGATGCGGCAGTGCTTGAGACAAAGGCCTCGGCAGCGAAATCGTATTTCATGGAGGCAAACGACAAGAGTTTGAAAAGAGTTTGTTCAGAGGTTTTCCCTTTGACTGAGGTTGGATCTAATCTGAATGCGGGCCCTTGTCGAAGCCCTTCGACGCTGAAGCTGTGATGCAGTCCTGTGTGTGTGTGTGTGTGTGTGTGTGTGTGTGTGTGTGTGTGTGTGTGTGTGTGTGTGTGTGTGTGTGTGTGTGTGTGTGTGTGTGTGTGTGTGTGTGTGTGTGTGTGTGTGTGTGTGTACAAACAAATTGGACTTGGCCTTACCCTCCTGTGGGAAAACGGTCTGCTACAGCTGTCCTCCACGCTGGAGGCGAACAGGAGGGTTCAGTACCCCACCCTGCCACGGGGGGCGCCAGAGAGCCAGCAGAAGAAGTCCATAAGGTACAATGACAGGCGTGAGGAACGTTAACCAGCCTTTAAGAAGGATTTGTGCCTTGACGATGTTATTCAAAACAAACATTAAATCACCCCAAATGACATGGTGTGACACAACCTTCCATGACTGTATGATTAAATCACGGCGTCTATTTGACGTGTCAAACCTACAGTTAATTATGGGAACCTCATGCAGATTCATGTAATTGCTTTTGATAAAATACCAACTGTGACTTTCTGATTTATGTTCCTCTGAAGGACTTTTAATGCCGTGTTTGATGTTGCTGTTGGTCTTTCATATTCTGCATTGATGACGTGATTATGATTCATGTATTCATCATCTGTCATTCTGCTCCGTGCTGCTAGAGAGAAGCAGGCCAGCAGGAGGGCAGACACTGAGTCCAAGGGAGCAGGAGAGGAGGAGGAGGAGGAGGAGGAGGGCAGGAGGAGGGGGAGCAGGAGGAGGAGGAGGAGGAGGAGAGGAGGAGCGCGAGGGGCCCAGGAGGAAGCCTGTGACTGGGAGCAGACTCCCAACCCTCAAACAGCAGCTGAAACAGGGCATCTAACCCGGAGCGCTGTCGGTTGGTACTCTGTGTACATTTCCACCTTTTAATAATGCATCACACACACAGCACACACACACACACAGCACACACACACACACACACACACACACACACACACACACACACACACAGTAAAAGTTGTCAGGATTTTGGGGTCGTCCACTCATGGTAACAGATAAGCTCTATTTCTACCAGTTATAACTTGCCGTAGCTTGTATGGTCAGTGACACCCCCTTGGTACTTATTTGAGCACCCCCACACACACACACACACACACACACACACACACACACGCCATTACGGTAACCAGCATCTCATCCTGGTCCCGTAGGTTTGACTAGGATTTACGTACTCTTCAAGGAGCATTTTCTAGGTCCTTCCTTCTTGACAGTTTGTGACAGCTGTGATGTTCTTGTATGCATCTCACAAGGGCCATTTTGTAACACGAAATAATAAACAACCAAAAAAACACACTCTCCCTCCCTACGTTCCTCAGCCAATGAGATGATGACGCTGTATGGGCAAATGTGATTGACAAGGCAAGATGGATTCCCAAAGCCAATCAAAGAAGAGATGCTCTCTAGCGGTCTAAAGTCTAGAGATCGCGTTCGACTGAGATATTCTCCCAGATCATTTCACTCTCTGATCGTTGGCTGATGGCTATGGCGTTTGTAACCTATTTTACTCAAATTATAATTCTTCAATCTTACCCACCACAACCCCCTTTAATAAGTCTGTTCAGCCAAGAACGTCATTGTGGC
>NC_140280.1:2222338-2252944 GCF_964030765.1 Micromesistius poutassou | reverse complement strand
TCACTGAGCTCTGCCCGTCGTCAGCCATGCGGGTAACACCGCTGAGCGGAGCCTCCTCCCTCCCGCCCCACCCCTCAATACTTCCTGTGTTTTGTATTTACTGTGAGTGTCTGTGGTGGCCCCGGCGGCGGTGGCGGCGGCGGCGGCGGTGGGCCCCCTCTGTAATTACAGGAGGCCGCTGTAAAGAGGCTGCCTGCTCCCTGCAGGCGCCGCCGGGGCCCAGAGTGTTCTGCTGTCTGTGGGTTGATGTACTCGCACTGTACTGCACCGCCTTCTCTTTGTCTTCACAGCTGGACGGCAGCTTCTCCATGCAGAGGTCCGGCTCGCTGGATTTCTACCAGCACCCGGCCATGTACTGGATGAGGTAGGCCAGGTTTCCATAGAAACGTGACCTCGCCGGTCACATACGACAAATAGATAAAAGTGCTTGTTAACGTCTGCTGCCCCCCCCCCCCACCCCCCCTTCCCCCCCCCCTTCAGGCCTGTGTGCGCTTCTCTCTGATTGGCTCATGCATCCGTGTGTTCTTTGATGTCCTTCATGCACTCCGTGATTGGCTGAGGCATCACCATGCCCCCTGGCTCTATGCTTCTCCTCCTTTCATCCTCCTCAGACACCAGGGCAGATGTTGCCCAGATCAGTGGTCCAGCCCCATGTCCCTCTGTCTGTCCTCTGTGTTGTCCTGCATGGCCTCTGTCAATGGGTCTCCCTCTCTTGATTTTGAATGCTGATCTGTGATTGGTCACCGACCTTTTTTTGGCGACCAGTCCCCACACCAATGGGTCTGGTCCTTTGGCGACCAGACCCATTGGTGTGTACGTGTCTGTCAGACACGTACACATGTATGGTGGAAGAGTGGCGATTCATAAATAACGTACAAAGTTCTACCGTGTCCACCACCAGACTGCGGGATTTCCAATCAATAGTTGTAGAATGAAAAGTCCTCTGTTGAGGACTTTTACGTTGAAAACCAGAACTCTGACTCTCTCTGACTACATTTCCTGAACATTGGCGTAAAAACACATTTACATCAATGTACATCAATGTCATGGAAATGTTGGGTTCATTCGTTGCTATTTTTGCCGCTTCCCTGAAGAGGAAGACTCATTGTACGCTGCTCTGTGACATAATCATTTTCACGTTCATCAAATTGCGAACTGCTTCCTTCCTGCCCGCCATACAGGAAGGTCATGTGTCACTAATCAATGTGTCCTGAACTCGTGGCGTTCCTCCCCTGCTGTCTCGGATCCACGATTCATCATGTCATTTCCTCCTCCTCCTCCCCCCCCCCCCCTCCCCCAGGCCCCCCCTCTTGATCAGGAGGGGCCGGTTCTCCGATGAAGACGCCACCCGAATGTGATCCCGCCGCCGCCGCCGCCGCCGCAGAATGCCACGCCGACCACCGCGACCACGCCCACACCCAGCACCCACACGACCAGGGGACGCTCCGCCCAATCACCTCGCCGGGGGCCTCCTGCCCTCGGCCCCGCCCGCCCCTCCCCCCCGCCCCCACCCCCCCTTCGACCCCGCCCAGAGAACCAGCTCCACCAGCCTGGCCGGCCCCGCTCTCTGCCCCCCCCCCCCCCCAGGGGTCTGGAGCCCAGGACCCCCCCTCCATCGTCCCGGCCTCTCCTCTCCTCGCTCGTTTCTGTGTGTGGAGGGGGGAGTCGGGAGGAGAGACATGAGACATCAGTCCTCATCTGCTCCTCCAGAAGGAGGGGGGGTGAGGGCGGGGGGGGGGAGGGGGGAGAGGAGGGATAGGGGACGGGGGGGGGGCAGAGACATGTAGAGAGACATTCTAGAGAAGCAAGGATGTGCCGAAACGAGGTGGAGGGCTGGGCGACGAAAAAACGGAAAGACAAGAGGAGAATGTATAAAAAATAAAACGGAAAAGAAAAAAAAAGAGAAAAATCGAAATAGGCTATGTAATACAAATGATGTGTGGTGGGAGGGGGCGGGGGGGGGGGGGGGGGGGGCTGCGATGACGACTCGTCAGCGTTCCCTCATCCGAGCAGACGTTCCGGAGCTCCGGGAGCGAGAGAGGGGCCTTCCCTCTCTGTGATGATCGGAGCTCGGCACTCAGACGCCTCTCCACGGCGTGACCACGACGATGACGACGATGACGATGAAGATGATGATGCTCCACAAGGCAATAAGGGGACACGCAACGGACAAAAGCGTTCATGTTTTTATTGAACCTTATTTATCTCTTTACCTTTCTCACATACTTTTTATTAGTATGTAGTGTATTTGCCTTTTTTTCATAAAAGATATTGTTTTTTTTGTGTGTGTGTGTGTGGACTCCAGCGGAGTGGAGGTGATGAGAAAATACAACTGTGTAGACGTAGATCTCGTTTGTGTCTTTTAGGATGTGCTGCCCCCCCCCCCCCACCGCCCGAACAGCGTAAAATCAAACGGTGACAGAAGTAAAAAAAAAAAAAAAAAAAACATGTGCAAATGTATTTTTATTGCTCAATCGATTTGAGGATTCAACATCGTCATGCTGCATCATTACCTGGTAATCGATGCCCTCCGTGTAAGGTTTGAGTGCCCTTCATCATGTTTTGCACAAACCACTATTTTCATAATAATGGTTGATTTGGGTGCTCCGGGGTATTCTTATGAAACGGTAAATGTTAACTTGAATTAACCACTTGAATTTAACAGTAATAGCAAGTGCTTGTAGCAAACTCATCCATGTTTCATTACCTTTGTGATTTTTAACCCCCCCCCCACACAGTGAATATGATCTTATCATATTTGCGTAAACACGATATCGTGTTTTGTTATCGTGATCCAGATATAAAAGCAGATGTTCAGCTGAAGCTAGCTGATGACTGGAATGCCGCTGTGATAGACTTCTCATAAACGGACTAACTGCTTAGGCGGTTCATCGTTACCATCTGCAAAACATTTCAAAACATCCCAGTGAAAAAAACAAGAGGATATGAATCATGTCCATCGTACGGTATCATCTTCATCACAAGCATGACAGACAGACGGTCAACAGTGTTCATCACACAGTGAATACAGTAGCCTACTCTTATACGCTTTGGTGGTATTATAGTTTGTACGTTTTGTAAATAACATACCATTCTTTTTTAACAGTTACCAATCCGTTATCTTTCAATACTCGCCGGACTCCGCAAAGGAAAGAAAAAAAACTGTCTGCATCAACGTACACAAAGCAAAGAGCTTTACTCTATAGCTCTATTCACGTTTCATGAGGAGCCCTTACAATTCAGACAGATATACAATATATGTTCCATAATGTCCAGTTTATAACATTGGAATAATCATGCTGTTGAAATTGACATGCTAAAGCACAAATGTGGATTTTTTTTTTTTTTTTACTTGTGCTCACTAATGTGCTACAGCATTAGAATCCATTGCAATATTAAAACATGTATCTGTTCAAATGGTCTAGCAAAAATATTCCTAATAAAAAAACGGTATAACAACTCAATGCCACTGGTTGTTATTTACAATACACATCACATCTTTATCGTAGGCCTACATATAACTTTAGCCTACATTTTATATGTATACTCTGTAGTATACACACACACTGTGTACACTGTTGTATACTGCAGTTAATACAGAGATCATGAAAACGAGAAAAAGAGAAAAACATTGTGAGAAACCAAGAGAGAAACCAAAAAAACAAAGTCACCTAATGACCTTCTCTATCATGGCTCTGGTTCAAACCACACTCAATTTATTTCACCACTCTTCTGTCCCGCCGCTAGGGGGCAGCGTGCGTAAGGAATAGCGACACGGAACTACGGAATTCTTCCGCCGAAGAAGAACAGCCTTGTTATCATACGAGCCGTCCAGGGGTGCAAGTAGGCTGCGATGCGCTGCGGACAACACCGACCCTTGTTGATTAAGAGCGAATGAAACAATGCTCGGGTCGCATCCCTAATTCTACTCATCCGCTGTTAATACGCTCAGAGCGCGTCGATCCATGTGCTGCGCTCCGGGATCTCACCACACGCCACTACGAGCCACGGATCACTAGACAACGCTGGCACCACAGACACACACACAGCCTATTTACACTATAAATATTCACAAGGAGTCCAGAAAAACAGCTTGGATCTGGAATCCGCGAACATGAGCGAAGACGACAGCACGGCGGCGGGCGGCAACAAAGACAAAGAGTCGACCCTGCTGCTCACCAAGGACGGACAGCGGTACTACGTGAACAAGAGCGGCGTGGTGGACAGCCGGAACGTGGTCACGCCCCTGGAGTCGGACAACAACAACATGTTCTCGTACGACATGGACGACGCGGACGAGGAGGCCGACATGCTGGACACCTCGGACCCCCGGGACAGCGCCGCCAGCCCGGAGGAGCTCAACGACGAGGACGCGTCGGAGGGCGACAACGCCCCCAAGCAGTGCACCTACGAGGGCTGCACCGAGACCACCACGCAGGTGGCCAAGCAGAGGAAGCCCTGGATGTGCAAGAAGCACCGCAACAAGATGTACAAAGACAAGTACAAGAAGAAGAAGAGTGACCAGGCCCTGTCGAGTGGGAAACTTGATGTGAGTGGGGGGGGGGGACAGTGTGCTCTTTTTTGGGGGTAGCGTTTCATCATGCCAAAAAAAAACAACCCCTTGTGATTAAAGCTATTAACATCCGTACATGACCACTAGTGGGTTAGTTGAGACGGTGGTCCCATCGAGTCACAAACCCCTCGAAACCATAAACTGTGTGTGTGTGTGTGTGTGTGTGTGTGTGTGTGTGTGTGTGTGTGTGTGTGTGTGTGTGTGTGTGTGTGTGTGTGTGTTCAGGAGACGGCGGAGGAGAGGCCCGTGTCCGTGAACAAGCAGCGCCTTGGCACCATAGGGGACCGGCCGGCCAGACCCTCCCTGATAGAGCAGGTGCTCAACCAAAAGAGGCTGGTACGTACGTCAGCGCGACTAATTCTGGACATCAAAGCCTACTACTACTACGGCTCCTCCTCCTGGTCATTGCGTTTCATTTGTAAATCTTTTACTATGGCAACAGCCACATGAATAGTTTTCTGTTTCTCCGTTTACCTTAACCTAAAAAAAAAGATTGATTTATAGATTTATGTTGGTCTTTCAACAAAGTACAAGTGCTATGAGAAGCACTTTTGACTGATAGTGTGTGTGTGTGTGTGTGTGTGTGTGTGTGTGTGTGTGTGTGTGTGTGTGTGTGTGTGTGTGTGTGTGTGTGTGTGACACTAACCAGTCCTTACTCAGGAGCCCGGAAGTCATCAGCTTCCTTCAGCAACAGCAGAGGCGCCTGGTCACCCAAAGCCGCAGCCAATCACAGCCGGACTTCCCAGGTTGCTAGACAATCACAGCTGGATTTCCCGGGGGGGCTGACCACTCACAGCAGGTTGCCCAGGGGTTGCCAGCCAATCACAGGTGGGATTTCCTTGGATTTTGGGCGACCACAGCAAGCGACGTTCCAGGGTTTCCAACTGTCCTATCGTTGCTTGTCATGATATTGACTTTGACGGACTCTAGGAATTCTACCGGTTACATATGTTGTTGTTTTTTTGTCAGGCAACCAAGACATTTGTGAAGCGCAAACTACATTGTTGGGTTTGACGTGCAAGTTATGAATTTTTGACCTTGATAGTAAGCAAAAGTGTCAGAGTTAATCCTACAACAAGTTTTTTTTTTTCCTGCCATCTACAGGTTAAAATCAAATCAATTACACGAGTGACACACTGGAAAATGAATTGATTCTTTTAGATAAGCATAGTCTACAAAATAATTTAAGGACACTAAACATGCAGTAAGCCAATTATTTATTTTAAGCGTTTATTATACGTGTGTGTGTGTGTGTGTGTGGTGCAAATATTTTCCATCGAAGAGTCATATTAAAAGGTGCATTATTTAAGCTGAGAGTTAAGTTATTATTTGTGTGTAACGTGGCACGCCTGTCTTGAGCCAATTTAGATTTTAGGCCAGCTCCCAGCTCTGACCAATCAGGGTTCCCTTCTGTGATTGGGTCTGGTTGTGGGAATACATCTTGCCTCAATACGATCACATGTGCGTGACATAGAACAGGTCTCATTATAAGGTAATGGTATTCGATTTGATGGGATTATACACTAATCCAAACGCACTTATGAATATCATATTCTATTCCTGCAGAGGCAACGTAGCTCCACTGGAAGCCACTCTATTCTATGACCCAATAATGTGTGTTGATATATGTGTGTATATATATATATATATATATATATATATCTCTATCTATCTATCTTAAAGATAGTATAAAGACAAGACAGTCCCTTGAATTCGACAAGTAAAAAGCAATCAGTTCATATATTTATACATATTCAAACAGTATATAATACACAAGTTCAACACATACAAACTAATAACAGTTAAACAGACCTCGTACCAACATGTGATCCCACTTCATTGTCTTGGAGTGCGTTCGGTACAGCGCAAACGAGGAGAAGCACAAACACTGTACACCTACTTCTGTTGAAATGACGAAAGTGTGAACTGAGAGAAACGGCCCATTCAGAATGGAATAGTAGTACGGAGATACACGTCACAGTTGCATATCAAACCTTGTTGTCTTTTACCAGCACTTTCATATGTCTGATCTGAAGCACCGCTGTTAAATTCGGCTTCTACTAGGGAGCCCAGCTGTTCACCAGCGTGCATCACGGGATATCTCAAGTGCCCTAAAATTGATTCCAGATCTGAAATATTTATTGGGACACTGGTTAACCAAATAACCAAAAGCCATTCATCCATTTCAGACACATCTTACGTGTGTGTGTGTGTGTGTGTGTGTGTGTGTGAGAGAGCAATAGAGAAAAGGGCGTGTTGGCGTGTGCTTGTGTGTTATGACACGGAGGATATGGGGTTATGTGGGGATCCCATCTGAGTCAGGACCTTATCCAGCCACTGCAGAGGCCCGTGCAGGTGCACTTCAATCCAGCAGGGGGTGCTAGTGACATCCTGGCGGTGGTACTCCGCACCCCAGCCCTAAAACAAAACAGATAAATACATAAACAATGAGTTAGTTAGTTAAAGGCGAACTTGACCACGCGTGTCTGGTGAATGTGTGTATTGTGCATGACTGTGTCAGCCTCTATGTAGGTCCTATGTGCAGGTGTGGTTGGTGTTGGCAGGCACCCATCCCTGGACCAGAATCCAGGGCAGTGATAATAACAGTGTATTACGTTACTGCGAGAGGCTCTTCGGGGGGAAATTCAATCAGAAAGCTACAGGATTAAATTGTAATTAGCCCTGTATGATATTGAGGATGTTGGCGGACAGATGGCGATATGGAGAATCAGCAGCACAGTATTTTACTTGGTAGAACGACGTTGTGTTTCCCTGGTGAGCGAGGGATTCAGGGTCGGGAACATCATTCACCTGCTCCTGTTGCACCGATTAGGTGTTCACACTTACAATCAACAAAAGTTGGCGATTGAACATTTGTCCTTTTTCTAAATTTCTTGCTTTTTTCACTTGGCTGCTTTTCATTCCCGTTATCCTCAAGTTGTGGGTCAATTTGTACGGTGGGATATCATAACCATCACCTGTTATATGAAACCCTTTGGATTAGCTGTTTCTCCGGAGGCCTACTTCACGGGCCGTTGCTGGGAAATATTATGGGAGCATCAGGCTTTCACAGAACTAATGTTTCTATAGCAGCCGATGTAGCTCTTATATATATTTATAAACATATATATATATATATAATTAATATATTTTTAGATTGTGTATGTATATATGTGTGTGTGTATATATAAAATATATATATATATATAAAAATATATATATGTGTGTATATATATATATATATATATATATAAAAAAATATATATATATAAAAAATATGACTATATAATGTCTATATAAAAAATATATGTAGATATATATGTAAATATATGATATCTACATATATACATAAATAAATGTGTTATTACGTATAGCTCTTGAGGATACAATAACAGGTAAATCACAATACACTATAGCCTTAAACGACTGGTTCGAAAGAAGAGCACGTCGTCGTGAAGCTGGGCGTGGAGCTCGGCAGCGGTACCTTGACGAAGCTCATGCGGATGGTGCACATCTTGGTGAGCTCGTAGACCACCTCGAAGCCGTGGTTGACGGACTGCGAGAGCAGCTGGGCGAACAGCTGGTTGTTGAAGATCTTCAGGCTGCAGCCGCTGGGGATCTTGCACACCGTGGTGGCGTGGAAGCCGTGCTGGAAGTTGCAGTTGCGGCTCTGGACGAAGATGCTGCTGTCGCTCAGGCACTCTGCGTACACCTCCCCGCCCACGTAGTACAGGTGCAAACCTGCCCGGCAACCAGGGAGCAGAGCCCGTGAGGGGGGGGAAGGACGACAGGCAGTGGAGGCTGAGTGGAGTTATTAGTACAGAGTTAAAGTGGAATGGAGTTATTACAGAGTTAAAAGTGGAATGGAGTTATTACAGAGTTAAAGTGGAATGGAGTTATTACAGAGTTAAAGTGGAATGGAGTTATTACAGAGTTAAAGTGGAATGGAGTTATTACAGAGTTAAAAGTGGAATGGAGTTATTACAGAGTTAAAGTGGAATGGAGTTATTACAGAGTTAAAGTGGAATGGAGTTATTACAGAGTTAAAGTGGAATGGAGTTATTACAGAGTTAAAGTGGAATGGAGTTATTACAGAGTTAAAGTGGAATGGAGTTATTACAGAGTTAAAGTGGAATGGAGTTATTACAGAGTTAAAGTGGAATGGAGTTATTACAGAGTTAAAGTGGAATGGAGTTATTACAAAGTTAAAGTGGAATGGAGTTATTACAGAGTTAAAGTGGAATGGAGTTATTACAGAGTTAAAGTGGAATGGAGTTACTACAAAGTTAACGTTGAATGGTATTATTAGAAAGTTAAAGTTGAATGGAATACAAATATGAAAAAAGATGAGTACAAAGATGAATGGAATTTCACATAGCAGTAAAATAATTCCATAAAATGTAGAAAGTAATCCGTTTTCTGCTTTTTGGAATACACTAGTTAGTCTGTGGTTAAAGTTCTCTGTCCTCCCCCACAGTCTGTGGTGGATTTTCCAAATCGTTTGGTGTCTTAAAATATCATCTGATTGTCGGACTTCAAAGCCCCTTAGGGCTGTGACTGTGTTAAAGAGATTAACGAAATAAACCTAACCATGAAAAGATAAAATAAAACCCACAAAAAATAGAGACAGTAAAATCAAAACTAACGTTTTCTAGATCAAAGACCAAATCTGCCATTATCCCCTCATGATCACCACACACGTGTGTGTGTGTGTGTGTGTGTGTGTGTGCGCGCATGTGTGTGCGTGCGGTGCAGACAATTTCTCAAACATCTCTTCTCCTCTCACGAAGCACAGTTTACTGTAACCCTTGGAAACATGATCTGTATAGAAATCTTACACCAATCCAGATTCTAGAGATCCATTTCTACCTGGCAGGAAAGCCCGCAGAAACCAGATTAAAACAAACTAAACAAATCTTAATGCCGCTAAATAATAACTAGCTCTAAAGCCTTTCTAGATATTGAAGCTTTTTGGAGAGATGAGCCTTCCATAAAAAGGTATAAATAATTGAAGAAATATAATTGCACCTATCGTATTACTAAATATAACATTATATATTGCTTGTTTTTTCAGACACTCAATTCAAACCACAACATGGGCAATGGTGACATAGTCTACGAAGCTTTTAGAGCAAGAGATTTTCCAGATGGGTAATTATCGTTCATATTATTATTCATTACTCATCCAGGCAACCAAACCTTCCCTTTATTGTAACAGTAATGAAATGTAATAAAAAGAGATCGAATTCAAAACAGCAATGCACAAATATTATGTATGTGAACTTCTGGTCCACACCTCATCTACAGGATATCTATATCTATATATATCTATATATATCTATATATAGATATATATCTATATATAGATATATAATAGTTCTTTTGCATGGGCTCGTTGTTCCATGATACACAGCACAGTGAAGAGAGAAGGACACAAGGACCACAGGTCAGAATCAAACCTGCGTCTCTTCTAATAAGAAGCGAATTATGAGCTTCTACTGCGAAGTTTCCCTCAGGACAGCTGGCGCTCATTACTCAGTTACAGTTTTATCTGGTAAAGCGAATGTGACTAGAGGCCTTGGGGGTCGAAAATGATCTCAACCTATTCTCAAACTTTAAAACTTGGGTAAGAGGCCCTTACTGCTCGCTGGCTTGGAGCAGGGAGTGGAATGCGAGTGCCCAGTGGGTCAAGCAGAACCGGCGCTGCGGGGACGAACCAGTCGGCTCACCTTTGCCTATGTGGCGGCGCGTGTGCTCGATGGTGGAGTTGCGGTTGACGTTGGACAGCAGGCCCAGGCAGAAGCGGTTCTTGTTGTTGGAGGGGTCCGTGAAGCCGTCCACCAGGACGCTCCGCGACGAGGCGTGGAACGTCTCGCCCACGCGGTTGTTGAGCTCGTAGTACGCGATGGAGCACCAGTACTCGGGCTCCTCGTAGCACACCGGCCGCAGCTCTGATGACGTAGCGCACAGAGAGTTAGCGAACACGCTGGACGTAGCACACACAGAGAGAGTTAGTGAACACGCTGGATGTAGCACAGAGTTAGCGAACGCGCTGGATGTAGCACAGAGTTAGCGAACACGCTGGACGTAGCACACAGAGAGTTAGCGAACACGCTGGATGTAGCACACACAGAGTTAGCGAACGCACTGGATGTAGCACACACACAGAGAGTTAGCGAACACACTGGACGTAGCACACAGAGAGTTAGTGAACACGCTGGATGTAGCGCACAGAGAGTTAGTGAACACGCTGGACGTAGCACACACAGAGTTAGCGAACACGCTGGATGTAGCACACAGCGAAGCACAGAGAGATGGCCAACACACTGGACGTAGCACACTGGACGTAGCACACACTGGACGTAGCACACACTGGACGTAGCACACACTGGACGTAGCACACACTGGACGTAGCACACACTGGACGTAGCACACACTGGATGTAGTACACTGGACGTAGCACACACTGGCCGTAGCACACACTGGACGTAGCACACAGTAAACACTCACACATGCGTGGAATGCCATGCAACTTTCTCAATAATCCAATGAAGAGTGTTTTTCCTATTCACTAACAAATCTGCCCGTTTGGCCAAATGAATTGTTGTCATGTTAGGTCAGGTCAGAGTGGAGGTGATGGAGGAGGGTCTCCGGGCGTGTGCGTGTGTGTGTGTGTGTGTGTGTGTGTGTGTGTGTGTGTGTGTGTGTGTGTGTGTGTGTGTGTGTGTGTGTGTGTGTGCGTTACCTCGGTTGGGGGTGGAGAGGATGAGTTTGTGCGTGTGCGGCGCGTTGCTGGGCTTGACGTCTTCTTGAGGCGTGGTCTCCATCATGCTGTAGGGCGGGGGAGGGGTCTCCGCTGGCCAGTCCCCCGAGAGAACACACACAGACACACGCACGCACACACACAAACGCACGCACACGAACACACACACACACACACAAACATACACAAGAGGTAAGGAAAAAACACCAAGAAAATATCAATTATAATAATAAAAGATTAATTTGCTGGCTGAGATATGAACGCAATAAATAAATTTCATCTCATCTGTTGATCTCTTCTCTATTCTTCATCTCAACCACTTAGTTTAGTTCACTTAGCTCATCATATGTAACGTATCTCAACAACCTACAACCTACGTTGTCCTAGTTGACATTATAAGTAGGACCTTATCTTTTATAAGGTCCTACTTTAGCGTAGTCCAGCTAGCTTCTTCTTCCAGCTTGGTCCTATAATCGCCGTGTTAAAGGTCCCATATTCTACCGCCAGGTGTGAGTGTGATTAGCCGTTACAAGCCGTTTGGAAAATCTGCCTCTTCTGAACACCACAAGTGTCAGAAGAGCCACATCTAGGTCTGCTGTCTCTATCCAGCACACCTAGATGTGTGCTGGATAGATCAGTCCACCAGCCTACCCAGTGGGAACGTAGCAAACGTTGCTCATCTATCCGTCACACGTCTAGGAGAACCCGCCCACCTGTGATGTCAGAAGAGGCAGACTTTCAAAAAACGGCTTGTAACGGCTCATCACCACTCACACCTGGTGGTGTAATGTGTCCCATTTAGGTGCAGCAGTGTCCTGGTCGGTTCAGTGCGGTGGGGGTTTGGGTGGGGGTGGGGGTGGGGGTGGAGGGTGTACCTGTGTGTGTGACGTGGAAGGGGGAGCCCGGCTCGGCCGCACTGCTGGGGGAGTTGGGGTAACTCCGGGAGGCCGGGGACTGGGTGAGGGAGGAGGGCGGCGGGGAGGCGGAGGAGGAGAAGGAGGCGGCGCAGGGCAGGGGAGGGAAGGAGTCCGGGTAGGTGGCGTTCTGGGGCATCAGCGGCTCGCTGTGCAGCGAGGCGTTGCGGAACTTGGCCAGCAGGCTGTGCTGGGGGTTGAACTCGCTGTGGCGGGGCACCAACACTGGGGGCAGCACTGAGGGAGAGAGAGAGAGAGAGAGGGGGGGGGAGAGAGAGAGAGAGAGAGAGGGGGGGAGGGGAGAGAGAGAGAGGGGGGGGGGGGGAGAGAGAGAGAGGGGGGGGGAGAGAGAGAGAGAGGGAGAGAGAGAGAGAGGGGGGGGAGAGAGAGAGAGAGAGAGAGAGGGGGGGGAGAGAGAGAGGGAGGAAGGGGGAGAGACAGAGAGAGAGAGAGAGGGGGGGGGAGAGAGAGAGAGAGAGAGCGAGAGAGGGGGGGAGAGAGAGAGGGGGGGAGAGAGAGAGAGAGAGAGAGGGGGAGGGAAGGGGGAGAGAGAGAGAGGGGGGGGAGAGAGAGAGAGAGGGGGGGGGAAGGGGGAGAGAGAGAGAGAGAGAGAGGGTGGGGAGGGGAGGGAGGGGGGAGAGACAGAGAGAGACAGAAAGGGGGAGAGATGCTAAATATCATATTACTGCCAATGTAGCTAGCTCAGGAACACTGCATCAGATCAGATAACCGTTTCCGCTATTCTAGATCCAAACCATAACAGAGAGGAAAAAAAAACACACACCACATAATCTATTTTAAGGGCGTTGTTTGGGATCTCGTAAGTGAACTGAACCAACATAATCGATGCGCTCCGCGATGTCTGGTCATTGATTCAAAACGGTTGATCAATCAGTCGACCGGGATGAATAATCACACTGATCATGTTCAGACTGCAGCACAGCAGGAGAAACCAGCAAGCATTGAAAGTATTACAGCAACAAAAAAAATAAGTTTTCTATTTTTTTTTTTTCTGATTCATTCCTTTTTATGTTTATTGAGTTTATCAACATAATTGTATTATAGATTCATTCCATTTCAGCTCTGGTGAATGCGTACTTTGTTGTTTGTATGTCACGGTGTGGACAACAAGCTGTTCAAACAAATTGCCCCCTAGTGGGATTAATAAGTTGTTTGTATTGTATTGCAAAAAAATAAGTAAATCACCACACACACACACACACACACACACACACACACACCACATAGCAAAGTGTATTACAAAACACGTGCTGCGGCCCTACCTGGGGTCTCCACGCGGCGGTAGTGGTAGGGGTTGATGCAGATGTCCTTCTGCTTGGAGCCGAAGGGGAACTCGCAGCAGTCCAGGGCCTTGAGCTCGTGGTGCGACTGGAGGTCGGGCCAGCGCCACACCCGGCAGTAGATGACGTGGGGCAGGCCCTTCCTGTGGGACACCTGCAGCCGGCCGTCCAGAGAGCGGGGGATGGTCACGCACTTACCTGCGGAGGGGGGGGGGGGGGAAACATCATCGTCATTCACACAACACCAGCCGTTCGGAAAACGAACCTCGACGAGGGAGGTCGGAGACATAGAGAGCTATGCTGCACCGGTATGTATTGGATGCATACGTGCATCAATTAGTGTTTGCTGCTGTTAGAATTAGACGGTTTATCCAATTTAGATACTTGTCATTAATGAGTTAGAGGTTAAAAGGGGGTGAGGTGTCTTGCCTGTGCCGGCCCTCAAAGCACATCGCACCATGTTTATCATGATACGTATCAGGATACGTAGGCATTATTGATATCACGACGGCTGCCTGTAACCGGCGAAGACATGTTTTATCCCACGAATCCCGACCACGCTCAATAAGTCAACAAAATACTTTTGTTGATTGACGAGTGTGGCGACAGTGTGGCCCTTGACTATTCCACTAGAGGCTCAACCGCAGGACGTCTCGGTGAGGGGGGACGTTGCGTCGCAACGTGATAGTTTATCCATAATCCAGCAGCCCCCGACGGGACCAGTTCAAACGCTTCAACCCCATCTCCCCCTCCTCCCCCTCCTCCTCCTCCTCCTCCTCCCCCCTCTCTCCCCGTGTGCCGTCTCCCACTAGACTCAGGGGTGTGTGTGTGGGGGTGTATGGGGATGTGTGGGGGTGTGTGGGGGTGTATGGGAGTGTGTGGGGGTGTATGGGGGTGTGTGGGAGTGTGTGGGGGTGTGTGGGGGTGTGTGGGGGTGTGTGGGGGTGTATGGGGGTGTGTGGAAGTATATGAGGATGGGTGGGGGTGTGTGGGGGGGCGTGTGGGGGTGTGTGGGGGCGTGTGGGGGCGTGTGGGGGTGTGTGGGGGTGTATGGGGGTTGTATATGGGGGGGGTGGGGGGGAAGGGGCGTTACTCACTGGGCTGTCCGGGGCAGCTCAGCGCCCTCTCCAGCTCCTCCATGGCCCCCTTCTTCTTCTTGAGCTTCTTGACCAGCGAGTCCACCGCCTTCTCGGCCCACTTCTCCTCCTCGTCGCCCTGCTTCCAGCCCAGCAGCCGCTTCACCGCCGGGCTGGTGAAGGAGAACAGCGAGGTGATGGAGGTGGTGGTCATCATCGCTGCTGCTGATGCTGCTGCCGCTGCTGCCGCTGCTGCTGCTGCTGCCGTCGGTGACGGTGGCGTGGATGGAGGGATGGATGGAGGGATGGATGGATGGAAAGGGGGGGGGGGGAGGTCTGGAGAGGAATGGACCAGCGGATATAGAGAAGAAGCGGTGGCCTGTTGTCGTAGCGACGCAGACAAGAGGACGAGGTCACCTGACGAGCTTGTGCAAACACCGCTGCCACTGAGAGCGAGTCAGAGAGCGAGAGAGAGAGGGGGAGAGAGAGGGAGAGAGAGGGAGAGGGCTGGACGAGTGCCCAACACCGAAGCTAAAATCTCTGTCCTTTTCTTCCTCCTGATCTGGTTGGTGTCCCTGCGCTGCGTTGGCATGCAGAGAGATGTGGCCCGCTCTGGCTGAGCGTGTCCAATCTGGGGGGAGGGGGGGGGGGGGGTGGTGGTGGTGGGGGGGAGAGTTGTCCCTCACGCAGCCAGCGGTACAGCTCGGGTTTCAATCATCTGGGGAGAGGGAGAGAGAGAGACAAGAGTGAGAGAGAGAGAGAGAGAGAGAGAGAGAGAGACAGACGAGAAAGAGAATAATGAGACACAGAGAGAGAGACAGAGAGAGAGAGAGAGAGAGAGAGAGAGAGAGAGAGAGAGTGAGAGACAGAGACAGAGACAGAGACAGACAGACAGACAGACAGACAGACAGACAGACAGACAGACAGAGAGATAGAGAGAGAGAGAAAGAGAGACCGAGACAGAGGAGAGAGAGAGAGAGTGAAAGAGCAAAAGAGAGTGCGGTATTAACTGCTAATTTAACCAAACCGCGAGCTAACAGCTGTGAAGACAAAGGTTAAATACAGAAGAAGATGTGGCCTTTGGTCATTTGGGGAACTAAGGCCAGAAAGGGTGGTGGTGGTGGGGGGGGGGTTCTATATTTTTTATGCAAGCCAAAATTGACTGCTAACAATATCCTCACTGGAATATAGCACAAACATTAAACTTGTTTACCCCTTAACAAAGAGGGCTAGGTTCCCTTAATGAGGCTCCGAACCCAGTGGAACCCAATTACATTACCGGCCCGTTAAGTAGTTAATAATGACAAAATTTTGTCATTAAACATTTCACTACTATAAACATAGAGGCTATTTGAGCGTAGTTGCACGTTGTTAAAACATGCTGT
Source organism: Micromesistius poutassou (assembly GCF_964030765.1). Classification (NCBI taxonomy): domain Eukaryota; kingdom Metazoa; phylum Chordata; class Actinopteri; order Gadiformes; family Gadidae; genus Micromesistius; species Micromesistius poutassou. The sequence goes on along the minus strand of NC_140280.1, from coordinate 2,236,932 downwards.
ATATTTGCTTTTAACTGCAAAACGTTACGGTTTAGGCTGGACGGTGGATGATCCCATTTAGGCGATTTTTTTTAGAATGAGGCGTGTCCTTTCTATGACTTCTTCAGTGCTCTCGGTTCCTAACGCCCAGGAGCCTCGCTGTCTGGCCAAGCACACATCACAGGACAGGAGAGAGAGAGGGGGAGAGAGAGAGTGGGAGAGAGCGATAGAGAGAGAGAGAGAGAGAGAGAGAGAGAGAGAGAGAGAGAGAGAGAGAGAGAGAGAGAGAGAGAGAGACAGAGAGAGAGACAGAAAACGGAAAGGCATATTTCGTGCGTCTTGTGTTTCACTGATTACGAAGGCCTATGATTGTAGACGTTCCGATCATCCACAGGAGACGCGGGGGGAAACCGTTTGCTCTATAATAGTAAGACAACTGAGTGATTGACCTGCCATTAAACTATTCCGCACGCAAGAAAAACATAATTACACGAGTCCACGCGGCGCGGAGTAAAAGGAAAAAAGCCGGAACGCACACTGACGGAACCCACTGAACACTATAGAAGATCTCCCATAATCTCCCAACAATAGCCGTGAGGGAGGACAGAGCCGCGCAGAGCCAGACAGCTGGGTCCAGAGCCACTGCTCATTCCACCGCAGCGGCATCAGTCCACGGCTCCCCTTATGACTCCGGCGTCACTAGGTCTACCCGGCCAGATAGGCTAATTACCTAATGCTTTATCACCAAGACCCCCCCCCCCCCCCCCCCCCACGCCCGCCGCCCGCCAGCCTCCTCTCTCTACACACGCACACATGCACGCACACACGCCATCACGCGCACACACACACACACACACACACACACACGCCATCACGCACAGACACATACACGCAAGCTGACACACGCACACACACACGCGCGCGCACGCACACGTAAGTAGACACACACACACACACACACACACACGCACGCACACACAAGCAGACACACACACACACACACACACACACACACACACACACACACACACACACACACACACACCAAAAGTAAACACACCAGCTTCCTTTTCTCGGCTGCCCTATCGCGCAGACATTTCATTATTATCTGATCTCATGTCCCACGCACCTTGACAAGCCAAGTTGAATTAATGGCATCGACAAAGTTGAGCAATTTAACCTTTTATGCAATACTACACGTTTAGACTGAGAATGTGTTATTGATGGAAGAGATCAATAAAAATTATTTAAAAAAAAAGCCTAACCCTAACCCTAAAAATAATTAATTATAACCTAATTTAGGGTTAGCTGGGTCGAGTTAAAGCAGCAAGTCAAGCCAACTTGGCCCGCCGGCGCAAGTGCTCCGTCAATGACAGCATGCAATAACATTCAAGCAGAAAGAAAAAAAATTAACCCCAACAAAAAAAAAAGAAAGAAAAACACAACAGCAACGATGATCATTAAATTCAACATCTTAGCAAATAATCCCAAAGTCCTTACCTCTCCGCGGTGTGACAAGTGCATCGGTGCCAGTCGGATACGGTGCGGGAGGGGGGGGGGGGGTGGTGGTGGTGGTGGTACAGACTATACGGTAAGTTCTTGCTCGGGACCAGGGCAGCAGCGCAGAGGAGGAAGGTGTGTGCGTGTAGTACAGCGTGTTTGTGATTTGGCTTCACGAGCCTGGAGAGAGCCAAGCCAGCGCCACCACGTCGGCGTCAGCCTGGCTGGAACCGCAGCGCCTGCGTGCTGGATCCCTCCGCCAGCCCCCTGGCTGGAACTCGCCCAGGATCTGAGGAGCTTTGCGGAGCTCGAGAACGTCTGGCGGACTGGTCTCACTATGGTCACGTGTGTACGTGTGTGTGTGTGTGTGTGTGTGTGTGTGTGTGTGTGTGTGTGTGTGTGTGTGTGTGTGTGTGTGTGTGTGTGTGTGTGTGTGTGTGTGTGTGTGTGTGTGTGTGTGTGTGTGTGTGTGTGTGTGTGTGTGTGATTCATAACCATGTATCAATATTCACTTTATTCGGGAGGTATTGTTGTTTTGTATCTAATTCGTAATTCTACTTAGATACAGGGCAATTATGAAGGTGATTATTCTTTATTATTTGCACTAGATGTTGGAGGAAAGAAAAGATCTGCATCTTGTTAGATATTTCTGCATAATTGCGATTTGAGAACTTTTTTCCCTTCTTTTTAAAGCAATGATTGTTTTTGTCATTTTTCGTTTATTTTTAGTTTGGTCTGTCTCTGGAGTGTTTGGAGTGTCATTTATTTGAACAATATTTCTTTAATCGTTTAAAAAACGTGCGTGTATGTGAAGCGCTTTGTATCTGTGTGTTCTAAAGATTGATACATATATATATATATGAATTTATAAAGCTTAAGACTAATTACTAGCCTAATTATTTCATTTTTTTAAGTATTATATTTAACATAGCGTTACACCAACACGCACCTGTGCAAACGAGGTCCCTTTATTTTCGATGGCCAAACCCTCATCATCCGCTAGTGTGTGACTAAACTAACTAAAATAAATCACGTTGGCGCTGTCTGCTATCGGCTCCATGCTGCGGGCCACCCGGACGTACTTTTCATTGCGGATGGATACAATCCTCATTGTGAGCGCCGTGACTGGTCCAGTTAATGACGCAAGCCTGGCTGGCGACAGCCAGTCTAGAAGTTTGACATTTTCACAGTTTACAGCAACTGCCGTGGAACGTAACAATAATTCCAACATGAACTACAACAACTTCCAGCTATGCTTCCCCGCCACGTGTTCGCACTCAGGTGGATCGCCCTTAAGTCCATCATTTGACTAAGGGATGTAAACTGTTCCACACCTAGGTAGCCCCGGTGAATGGATTCACATGCTTATAGGGGGGGTGGGTGGGGGGGGGGGGGGGGAGACGTGTTTTATTTACTTAGTAATTGTGCAGTGTTTGCACGCATTTGTCATGGGACTTCTTTGAAGTTCGCCTCGTTAACTCCACGTTGCGGAGAAATCATTAACAGGTTCTGCTCGAGGAAGATTCCGCGCCTCTGAGCTGTCCTCTCGTGCGGCCGGCCAGACACAAACAGGATGGGGTTCGACGGCGCGCGCCGAGACATCCAGTCGTGCGCGTGCAAGCCCTTTTTTTTTTTTCTCTCTCTCTCTCTCTCTCTCTCTCTCTCCCTTTTCCAAACCTCAACATAGAAACGAAATACACGCTACAACGACCGCAAAATCCCTGCGAAATATGTCAACTATGCCTTTTTTTTTTTTTTTCATCGTCGCAGCCACGACGTCCGTTTTCATCCGAACAGGTTGCGCAACCACGGGCTGGTGGGGCTCTACATGCCGCCCTGGGGGCCTAATGGGGTTTAGACCGACAGCAGGCAGAGAGCTGGGATAAAATACATGGAGAGATATTTACAGCAGTCGATATGAAATCAAATCCCCCCCCACCCCCCCCCCTCTAGTTTATAGTCAATTTACCCTAAAGTGTAGAATACAATTATTGGAAAAAGAAAAAAAAAAAAATACTATAAACCAAATTCAGTTTCTTTATTTTGGTTCAAGTGCTTTTGTCCACCTGCTCAATGCCCCAGTATCCCCAGTAAACCTTTTCACTACAAAGAGAGCGTTCATCTCATTGGCCAATTTTTTTTAAATTGAAAATTGAAAGACAATCAACAGATTTGTTATTATTTACAGCAGCGGTGCCGGTTCACAAATGATTCAGTCAATAAAACATAACTGACCCAGTAAGACGGCCAGAGACGTAGAGGCAACGCAACACAGTGTGCATGTAACCATGGCCACCACAAGCCATCGCCATGGGAACGATCAGGCCGGGTGGAACTCTACATTGTGTCGTTTTTACGACAGGACAACCATCAAAAAAAACACACGGCGGACGGGGACAGAAGCGTTGGCAAGTCCCACCCAAAACGAGAGTTCGGATTGACCTATCGAAGGCGGCCGGCTGGATGGATGCGAGGGCTCCTCTGATTGGCTAGTCCGTCTTCCGGGGAGAGTCCAGCCTCCAAACTCCTGTGAGGTAACGCAGCCGGATGAAGACCAGGTCGCGGCCCATCTGCAGCCAACTCCAAACTGGTACCAGCTTGGAGCCTGGAGACAGACGGACACACACGGACACACACACACACACACGGACACACACACACACGTTAGTCATAAAAAGGGCCATTATATTGGCGGTGAGTCTGCGACATTATCTGAGATTTCCCTGGTCTTTAATAAAGGGATGGAAGTCGAGTGAAAACAAATCCAGTGTCCTTTGTGCATAGAGAATCAATCTCCCACAATATTACGATCCAACTTCTTTGCCGGCCTGTTTTTATTTCTCTCTAATCACTGTAGCTGGAGGTATTTCGCATCTAGGCCCAAGCAGAAAACACTTTCTAACTTCCCACACATTTTCAGGAGAAACAGCCAAACAGCCAAAGCCGATGGCCAATGCAGCACTGGGCTGTACACACACACCACACACACACACTTTATTATAAACCCAGAATCTCTACTCATGGTAATGAGTCTCACACTGCCTACCACGACACACAAGACCCCACATGAGTTCAAGCCCAAGTCCTGGTCCCTGGTAGCCTGGAAATCCAGACCCACATCTAGAAAGCTGTAGGGTCTGTTATCCACGCAATTGGATAACACTACGACCAATCAGAAGAATACAAGGGGTGACATATCCAGACCAGCGGAGCTAACCAATAGATAAGACCCTTGCCGTATCCGGTCGGTAAAACAGCAACGCTTCTGGCCTGCCTATATCAGACACACCGATGTGATTGGTTAATGTTCTGGGCCAGGGGAATCGGGGAGTGAGTATTTTGCTCGTTCCCAGAGTGACTCGCTGAGCAAATTCAAATGATGCTCTTGCGAGAACGCTGGATTCCCCGGGGTAGGTCCCTGGTGATGATCACTGTGAAATGACACTGGTACACGTCGCCCGGTAACCATTCTTCAGCAGAGCATATTATGTACCTTCTATCTCCGTCCAGTTCACAGCCACCTCCGCGATGGGGATCTTAAAGCACTGGGCGATGTACAGCAGCTCCACGTCAAAAGCCCTGTGGCGGCAAAACAACAACAACAACAACGATGATGATGGAGTCAGTTCAGCGTTAGCTAACCAACCAATGACAATGAGCTGCTTCATGGTCAACACGTGAACGTGACTTCATGTCCTGGCAGAGGACGTCGCCGGAAGAGAGGAGGTGAGAGGAGGAGAGAGGAGGAGAGAGGAGGTGAGAGGATGGGAGAGAGGAGGTGAGAGGAGGTGAGAGGAGGTGAGAGGATGGGAGAGAGGAGGTGAGAGGATGGGAGAGAGGAGGTGAGAGGAGGTGAGAGGAGGTGAGAGGAGGAGAGAGGAGGTGAGAGGATGGGAGAGAGGAGGTGAGAGGAGGTGAGAGGATGGGAGAGAGGAGGTGAGAGGAGGTGAGAGGAGGTGAGAGGATGGGAGAGGAGGTGACATGAGGGGAGAGGAGAGAAGAGAGAAAAGGAGAGCGGATGTCAGTAGAGGTGAGAGGAGGTGAGGAGACGGAGGGGAGAGGAGATGAAATGAGGGTAGAGGTTAGAGGAGAGTGGAGGTGAGAGGAGAGAGGAGAGTGGAGGTGAGAGGAGAGAGGAGGTGAGAGGAGAGAGGAGAGTGGAGGTGAGAGGAGAGAGGAGGTGAGAGGAGAGGTGTGCAGAGGAGACGAGAGGAGGTGAAATGAGAGTGGAGAGAGGAAGAGGGGGTGAGGAGAGAGGAGGTGAGAGGAGGTGAAGGAAGCCATACCAGCGCTCCACGTGCAGCAGGGAGAAGGTCTTGAGGGCGGCCTCCCGCGTGAAGAGCTTGAAGCCGCACTGCGTGTCTCTGATGCCCCGCACGCAGAAGAACCACACCAGGAAGTGGAAGCCGTACATCAGGAAGGTACGGAACATGGACCTCTGAGGGGGGAGTGGAAGACATTAGCAGTAGATCTAAGAGTGTAAAGACATTAGCAGTAGATCTAAGAGTGTAAAGACATTATTAGTAGATTTAAGAGTGGAAGACATTAGTGATAGATCTAAGAGAGTAAAGACATTAGTAGTAGATTTAAGAGTGGAAGACATTAGTAGTAGGTCTAAGAATGTAAAGACATTAGTAGTAGATTTAAGAGTGAAAGACATTAGTAGTAGATTTAAGAGTGGAAGACATTAGTAGTAGATTTAAGAGTGGAAGACATTAGTAGTAGATCTAAGAGTAAAATACATTAGTAGTAGATTTAAGAGTGGAAGACATTAGCAGTATATCTAAGAGTGTAAAGACATTAGTAGTAGATTTAAGAGTGGAAGACATTAGTAGTAGATCTTAGAGAAACTGAGGTAGTACATATACATATACATATATATATATATATATATATTACTTTTGTACTGGTATGTGAGAGATCAGACTGAGTACAAGGCCCCGGTCTGTTTACTGATAACTCCTCTAGGGACACAAACAGTGCTTCAGAAATAAAAACCTTGATGGACTTGTTTCCACACAAGTGGCTGTTAACACATCCGTCCATAAACCCCACCGCGTGTAACGCTTCAAGACACACATCATAAAACAACTGTCTGAGACAGTTGCTTGGCAACAGGCGCCAACGGCAACAACACTGGCTGTGACAAAAAAGTTGTCGAAGACATGTTTTTTGTCCAGGTGAGATCAGAGCCACAGCGTCTGCACATGAGAACGGGATGAGGCCGTGGCAGGCTCACACAGCTACACTAGCCATCAGTGAGACCAGAGGGGGGGGGGGGGGGAGGGGGGGGGGGGGAGACGAGACGGTACAGTCGCGGGTCCAACACTCACCTCAGCCACTGAGTCCTGCTCCAGGTGGGCCCGAGACCCACAGGTGATGGCCATGTTGTCCTGAGAAGAAGAAGAACAAATAGCTAAGCATAAAAACGGGGCATGACTACTGCTGGGACCAGGACCGGTACACACTAGGGGTGGAGCGATACGCGTATTCGTACCGAAATCTTTTGGTACGGGTCTCACGGTTCGATGCACGTTTCATTTCGGTACGTACCGAAAAAAAAAAAAAAATGTTGAAAAAAAAGTATATATATATATATATTTTTTTTCTTTTCAATAAAGTTGTTATTGATTATCACACGCTCTGTGAGTGCTTTGTCTTGTCCCGATGTTTTGTGTTGAGGACCACAATGGAAATAAATCCTGAGACCTCATTGTGTTTTTATCCCCAATTGTACTTGATGTCTTTTCATTTGTGTAAGGCATTTGTTTGATAAAATTTAATAAATCAAATCAAATCAAAATCAAATTGCTTAATAAAAAAAATAAAACAAAAACTGCTGTACCGAAAAAACAAACCAGACCGTGACTTAAAAACCGAGGTACGCACCGAACCGTGACCTCAGTGTATTGTTACACCCCTAGTAAACACGCAAAAATCAACCAAGACTCAAGGGAATCAAACAACGACGGACGGAGCCAACACCCACTGGTTTGGGGCTGATGGCTTCCAGCGCCGCCTCTACTTTCTCAAAGTCAGCAAACTTGGTGGCCCCGTCTGCGTCCGCCATCAGGATCAGGCGGCCCCTGCAGCTCATGGCGCCCTGGAGGTGAGGTCCAGACGGAGGAGTTCGTTAACAGGGGAAACATGGACATGGAAAGATAAAGTTAAAGAATTTATGGCCTTGATGGCTTCAAGTGGTCCTCCCTAGCTCAACTGGTTAGGGGTTAGGGGTAGGGGTAGGGATAGGGGTTAGGGGGAGGGGTAGGGGGTAGGGGTAGGGATAGGGATTAGGGGTAGGGGTTAGGGGTAGGGGTAGGGATTAGGGGTAGGGGTAGGGGTTAGGGGTTAGTGGTAGGGATAGGGATTAGGGGTAGGGGTTAGGGGTAGGGTTAGTGGTTTGATTCCCACGAGGGCAACCAAAGCATCTATGAATGTTTTAAAACCCCCATAAAATAGAGATCTTATGGGGCTATTTAAAAAATAATAATAAGAAGAAGAAATAAGAAACAATAAATCAATTGTGAATATATAAATTCAAATTGTCATTCATTTGTATTTTTCCTAAACATTGGATTTTGTTTTCCTGGATCTTGTTAAAAGGTTGTCGGTCGGGGTTCGTACCATTCTGACTGCTCCTCCTTTCCCCCTGTTTTTCACCAGGGTCAGAACTCGCACTTTGTCCGCACCAAACTTGTTTGTGTACGTGAATGCAACCTGAAAAGGGAAAAGACAGCCATGTTTCAAATACAAACTCTCGTTACATCAGGTGAAGGTCTCGGATCAAGTACAAGTACCAATAAAAGGTGCAGCAATGTCATTTTTCCACACAACAATTCACATGAAGTTGAAGGCACTTTTAAATATCAAGTACAATACATCAATAGGCTCGCCAGATGAATTTCGTTCCGCCTAGCTCCACTCATCCATCTGGGATCGCTCCATTGAAGAGGTGCTTTAGAAGGCTGGGCCTTATCAAAAATCCTTGCATATGACTGGATAAACCACTTGTCCTCGTCATCCTTATTGACGTGCTACTTCAACCACTCACATCGAAACCAACCCGTGACACTTGCTTCCTCTGTGCGAGCCGTCTGAATCAAAACAGTCGCTTCTCCGCTACGTCACATCTATAAAAATCCTGCCCGGCGGTCCTGATTGGCTCTACCATTTTCTGGTAGTCCCCAAATATCTCCCAACGGGAGCGATCCCAGATGGATGAGTGGAGCTAGGCGGAACGAAATTCATCTGGCGAGAGTCAGGTTACAATACATCCACCTTGGATATTCATAAACGGCATCAGAATGAACTCATAATACATTGTTGTTCTGACAGCCATACTTAACATTAACGGCACTTCTTACTCTACAATAAGAAGGAGGCAACAGTGAAAAACAGTTTATTCTATTCTTATTCTAAAGGGGTTCTACCTCTGATGTCTTGTCTGAGCTGCCATCATCCACCACCAGGACCTCATAGGTGAAGGAAGGCTGTCGTTTCTGTAGAGGGAACGCAAACAAGGAAGTGTTTTTGAGTGCATGCTGCCCCCTGCTGGACATTAAAGGTAACGGAGGATGAAGAAGAAGAAGAGACGGGGGGGGGGCATCACAGAAGTAAATAAAAGAGCAAGACGAGAAAAGTACTGAGATGGTTATGCTAGGTTCAATTTCAAGTCACCATCACTGACCCGTCTTTTCTCCAGGTAATCCATTGCTTCTTCCAGCATCGATGGCACTGCAAAGACACACACACGGTTCCTATTGTTTACTGCTGGTGTAAAATTACATATTGTCCCACAAATCGACAGGCCTTAGGATGGAAACACACCCAACTGGTTATTATTTTGTAAAGTCTTCTTTCTGGATTGGCAATTTCATCATCATCATCATCCAACAGAGATACATGTGGACAGCATAACCCAAACCTAACATACAAGACCTATTCAGAAATATAGGAACTGTTAAAAGGCGGAAATTGGTTATTTATAATGCTGCTTTTACCGCTAAATGTTAGTGCAGTGTTTAGTTAAGGTCTTCTTTGAGACCGACAGTCTACACAGTAGAATGGCTTGGGCTGCTTTGTGTTTCATGGACAAGGACAACTGACACCAGACACCAGATGAACTCTAAACCAAGTTAGATCGACCCACAACACAAAACAAAGCACAGATTGAAGCGATGGAACCATCCAGGTCATGAGAGGAGGACTCACTCCGGAGCTCCTCATTGTAGGCCGGGACGATGACCGACAGCTCCCTGGTGGCCGGGTCGTGGATGCTGGGGAGGAGCTCCTTCCAGCCCGGCGCCGTGGGGAAGCTCTTCTCCTTCTCGTGTCGAGTCAGATCCACCACGGTGGCCGTGACGTGGGCCAGCACCAACACCTGGAAAACAAGAAGAATCAGAGTCCGATTATGAATGGCTTAGGGTCATGCATGCACTGTAAATGGCAATACTGGACATGACAATAATTAGACATCTGGTTCCACTCACACAGATCATGACATGTGCACACATTATTGTTTACTTACTGCTATGGACGCACTCGCAGCCAGTGCAACAAGGCATTGAAGTAAATCATAAAGAAAATCCATCATCCATGCCCAGCAAGCCCTGACAGATCAGCAGGTTAATTGACAACAGGGGTAATGTTGGGTTCAACACTCAACGCTGTGATCCGCTTTGGCGATGGCAGGTCGTCGCTTCAGCGCAGGGTTTGGGGGAATGTTTGAAAGTAAAATCACAAATCATCCTTCAGACGAGCATTTTCAGGAGAAGGTTCAAGACCACTTCCAATCAAAACCGAACACAACTTGTAAGGCGGAAGTACAGCAGCACGTCTTCTGGACCACGTCATCAGTAAGTGGCCGCTATAGGAGTTTTCGTTTCGTGTATACTGACCTCTAGTGGTTGGGGATAGCGTTATTCACTTCATGGTTATTATTTTCTTTTGTTGGTGGCATTAGTTTATCAAATACTAACGAAATTCTTTCAGTATTATATTAGTATTTATTCCAGTTCAAATTAGGTTATATTTAATAATTTGCGTTACTGTCGCGCTCATTATTTACGTCTCGACTTTAATTGTCCTTGTGCGGCTGCCGTACGTCCCAAGCCGAACCCACGTGGTTAACCAAAACATCATGGCGGCTGGGTTCAAGTAAGAATATTTCACTGGTGACAGCTATTGGATCTATCTATTTCACTTTGAGGATGATGTTAACTATGAGCGGAACTTATGATGAGGTTTACGGTGTTCTTAAAGCGGAGTCTCTGCCGACCCCCCTCGGTGTAGCGGTGTGATCAGTGCGTTGTAATAAGTGGGAACACATTTCATTGATCAATCCCTGGAAGGAACGTGCCCCCACTGCCCCGACCCCACTGTGGGTTGTTGCTATGAACTTGAACTTATTAATCCTGAAGAGATATCTCTTCAGAGAGATACAAAGAGATATCTCTTCAGGACATAATCAGTCAACACTCACATTGAGATGTGTTTTGTATCTTGGATCTTTATTCTCCCTTGACTGTTTCTATTTATTTTATTATATTTGCGGCTGGGGATTAATACTAAACTATTACTAATTATCTTTTCTTATATCCATATTCAGAACTGCGGAGCCTCTGGAATATCACAGGAGTTTTCTGGTTAGTGGCACAAAATCCCTTGATGAACGTCAATGACTAACCCTAACCCTACCACCAGCTGTGGGATGTTGTGAAAAAATGCAACAATTAACCGATTAAGCTTCTGGTATTTACGGCCGCTTGTATGTTTTATTCAGAAAGAAAACTGCCGGCCTGACGGAAGGGAACTGGTGGAATTCCGAACCACAACACTGAACATAGGTGAGGAAAATAATAATAATAGTAAAAACGTTAACGTGTATCTATTATTTACTGTAAACATGCTAACCTCTCTCTCTCTCTCCCGTAGGATCCATTTCCACAGCAGATGGCTCTGCCCTGGTTAAGATTGGAAACACCACAGTCATCTGTGGAATCAAAATGGTACGTGTCCAATGCAACCAAATGTCAGTGCTTGTCAATAAATATAGACTCCTGACGCTGTATATCTTTTCATCATCCACAGGAGCTTTCAAACCCGTCGGTCGAGGCCCCTAACAAAGGTTACATAGGTGAGTTATCACTACGATTTTTGATCCAAATAAATGCACAGTGAATTCAGATTCATACTGTACATTTAAGGAGGTGCTCAGGAATCTTGCTCAATGAAGCCTCCGCGATGGCTGGAACAATCCCGGAACTTTTGGGGAATTTCGGGAGTATACAGCCTCCGCAATCTATCGGGTGTCCAAACAAAGCAAGATTAACATAAGGCTAAAACTCAACTTGTATAACACGTTTTTAAAACAAATTGTATCAATTGCGTTAACATACAAACATACATACACAATATAAATGACTGAAACGACTAGACTTAAAAGCAGTGGATCAGTAGAACCTTCAATGGACAGAGGTGGAGGGAGAACGGCCATCATAAGATTCCAACTGTGTGTGTGTGTGTGTGTGTGTGTTGCAGTGCCCAACGTGGACCTGCCTCCGCTGTGTTCGTCGGGCTTCAGGCCCGGAGCCCCGGGGGAGCAGGCCCAAGCCGCCAGCCAGTTCATCGCTGACATCATTGAAAGGTGCCGCGTCCTCTCTCTCTCGCTCTCGCTCGCTCTCTCTCCCTGACCCGCTTCCTTCAGGCCGCTGTTAGTGATGGACGCTCACTAGATCGTTTACATTCCCAGCTCTGAGACTTGTCACCTGACCTGCTTCAGACCTGCCACCGTTCTAAACGTATACGCTCATTCTTGTTGTTTATATTCCAGCTCTGAGGTGGTGAGGACGGAAGACCTGTGCATCGAGAGAGGAAAGGTAAATGAGACTGATCGCCTACGTTGTGTTGTGGTGTCTGCTCAGGATCCTGCTGCTGGATGTCGTTCATGTGCGTTGGCTCTCTCCTGCTGTCTCTTCCAGCTGTGCTGGGTGCTGTACTGCGACCTCATGTGTCTCGACTACGACGGCAACCTGTTGGACACGTGTGTCATCGCCTTGCTCGCCGCGCTCAAGAATGGTAAGACACACACACTGTTGTTCCACGCAGCCATTGTGTGTTTACGTCGCACTACGATTTTTACTTTTCGGAAAACAAGACCCCCCTATGTTTCTTTAACTGTGTAGGTACAACTTACACACTCTATATTGAAATGCTTGTTAAACAAACGGATGGTCTTTTGTTCATTCCATTTCTGTATTCCAATGATTTCCTCGCAGCACAACTTCCAGAAGTCACAGTGAACAAAGAGACCAGTCTGCCGGAGGTGGACCTCAAGAAGAGAACGCCGCTGCAGATCCACCGGCACCCAGTAGGCTCCTCCTTCTGTGTTTTTGACAAGTAAGTACGACTACTCTTTCACTCCTTCCTAAATATGCGATTCAGTCAATATTAGCCCTCTCGGTTCTTTGATGGCTTTGACATCGGGTATTATTATGATATATCTAGATTTAGCTTTTTTTTAGCAACAATTATCAGCACCTGGTAGATTTAGTTGTAGATGAAACCAAGTAGTAGAGGACTTGATTGTTCTACAGCTCTGCAAGACGGATTAAACGACTTGATCATTGATGTTCCTTTGCTAGAAGAGACTGAAGAACAGGGATCATGGTATGGAAAGAAAAAGACACCACTGGAGATGCATCACTACTAACTAACTTATCACTATGTGGATTCATTAAAGCGGTGTTCATGACTACTCTGCTGGGCTGCGTTTTGTGTCGTAGTTCGGTTCTGATCGTGGACCCCACGGGTGAGGAGGAGCGGTTGTCCACAGCTCAGCTCACAGTGGTCACGGACGAGGACGGTCGCCTCTGCTCGGTCCACAAACCAGGTCAGACATCCAACCTCTGAGCGTTAACTCCACCCCGACGCTCGCCTACTCAGCCGAGTCTTTCTTACTGTTTCTTACTTACTGAGCTAAGAAGGAGGGTGTTTAAAATAGTTTACTTGATTGGTTGACTGGCCTTCATCACTATTCAAAATTATTTGATTGCTGATTGTTAAGAAACAGTTAGCCGGAATTGAGCAGCTAATTGAGGGTTTGGCTCGTTTCCTGATTGAAGGTGACAGAGCAGAAAGCAGTTTGGCTCTGGTGTGCCACACTGCCTCCCCATGGCTACGCTGACCCTAACACCCTTATGTCGTCTGCGTCTCCCGTTGACCAGGTGGGACGTCGCTCTCGGGGGAGCGGCTGCAGGAGTGCATCAGCCGAGCGCAGGTGCGCCACAGAGAGATCCAGAAGCTCATCGATAAGGTCGCCAAAAGCGTCACGTCTGGAAAATGAAGAGTCACAAGCAGTCCTTTTTTCTTTTGTATCTAAAACTTGTATTTTTCAACTGTCAATATATATTCATTTTTTTCTCCATAACAATAAAACTGCTGACAAAGACTGTTTTAAAAAAATTATTCCTCAGTGTTCAGAAATATCTCTCTCTCGCTCACAGACGTGCACACACACACAAACACACTCTCTCTCTCTCGCACGCACGCACGCACACTTTCTCGTAAGAATACACTCTTGGCTCTGGAGCTCGTTAAAAGGAAAGGCGTCAGGACTTTGCTGTACAAAAACGAAGCAGGGACACCGTGTTGCATGTTGGGATCCCAGTCCTCGCGGGAGCCCCGTGCCAGGCTCACTCAGAGTGGACCTACAGAGGTAAAGGTGCTGCCCCGTCCCACCGCCACCAACCACCACCACCACCGCCGCCAGGATGGGGAAAGACTGGTTACCAGTCAATCTCACAGGGGGCCTCCGCCAGACGGGGTGAGACACACGTCGTCCCCAGTGGCTCGTGTTTCTGACCGGCTCAAAGCGGCGCGCTTCCATTCCATAAGCGGCACACGCGGCAAACTTTGAACCAATCAGAAGGAGCGATCGCTCGGCCGCTTTTGATATCTTTAGTGTCGGTGGAGCCTCGACGGCGCTGTGCTTCAGGGCGGGTCCCCGGCCTGGGGGGGGGGGGGGGGGGGACGCCAGCCGAGATGGGAGGGTGGGGGGGGCACACTGAGGAAGGACGGGATCCCCCCCCCTGACAAAACGCAACGCTCGAAAACCC
>NC_140280.1:2160204-2222138 GCF_964030765.1 Micromesistius poutassou | reverse complement strand
GAGAGAGAGAGAGAGAGAGAGAGAGAGAGAGAGAGAGAGAGAGAGAGAGAGAGAGAGAGAGAGAGAGAGAGAGAGAGAGGAGAGAGAGAGAGAGAGAGAGAGAGAGAGAGAGAGAGAGAGAGAGACACACACACGTCAGCAATCCAACAGAGCAAAGCAGATTCCCAGAAACAAAGAATGAATCAATATGGTAACCCATGGCAAAAAAAAAAAAAAAAAAAAAGACCTAAAATAACATCTATTGAATATGCATTTCAAAGCGGCTGACGGCGAACATTAAACTCCATGACATGAGTCGTGTATAAGCGCTGGCGTGACGGGGCCGTACCGGTCTGGGTGGACTGCATGGCGGGCATCAGCCCCCCCGCTGGGAGGATCCCACTCAGGTTAAGGCTGGGTCCCAGCATGGGGTTGGAGCCAGTCATTAGTGTCTGTGGACTGCTGCGCGCACGCACACGCACACACACACACACACACACACACACACACACACACACACACACACACACACACAGACACGCGAGTCAGAGGAACGTCGTTCAGCGAACACGAGGACAGTGACTCATTAACAACGCCAACGAGAAAAATAAACAACAGAAAAAAGAGCTAAAGAAGAACAGAAGAGAGAAAGAAAAGACAAGAAAGGGGGGAAAAAGAAGTGATGAAACACACAACGCGGCGCGTCACGGCGGGCTTCTGCTCACCAGACGTTGCCCACCACGTTGATGAAGTTGAGGCCAGCGGGGCCCGCCATGACGGTGGGGGCCGTGGTCCCCGTGGCGATGGACGTCCCCATGGAGGGCAGGGGGATGGTCATGACGGGCAGCGACTGGCCCAGGGCCAGCTGCTGCTGCTGCTGCTGCTGCTGCTGCTGGGCGAAGGGGGCCAGCAGGGCGGCCTGGCCCTGGGTGGGCAGCAGGCCCCCGCCGCCGTGGTCGGGCCCCGCCGGGGCCATGGAGAGCGGGGAGCACAGGAGGGAGTCCACCGGGTGCGGGGTGGAGCAGGGGGTGTTGGTGGGGGTGGAGGGCTTGGTGGGGGTGCCCGACCCTGCAGGTTATGGGGGGTGGTGGGGGGGGGGGAAGGGAGAAGGAGAGAGTAAACGCCGTGAGATTAGATCAAAACACATTTCTAGACCCGTGGGGATGGGCTGGTGATTAGTGGGGTTTAGATGAAGGACATAGGATCAGAGCTCAAATATGGATTCCTTCTTTTTCTCCTATCTCTGATTAGCAGTTTGGCCGTCCGTCTGTTCCCAGACGAGGAACAGAAAGTGTTGAACTTGGAAGTGTTGAACTTGAAACGGCATCCGGGCCTGTTTCAAGTCTTTTCAAACCCTCACTTGGTTTCTAAATACGCTCCCATCGGGGATTCGACCCGCGGGGGCCTTCTGAACTGCTGACCCGCCTACTGGAGTGGGAATGCGCATCGTGTCAGATGGGCCCCCGCCCCGGTGCGTCCCCTGACCCAGCGCTTCACGGGGGCCGGGGCCCCTGGCTACGGCGAATGACGTCGGCCTGGTTCTGCTCCGTTTGTTTGACAGCTGCGTTTGGTTGTGATAAAACACAGCACTAGGCCGGTGCTAATTGCCAGAGGTCAAACTTGCTTTTGTTTGTGTTCCGACGCCGTTGGATATACGTTGACATGTTCGGGGAAAAAAACAAGACCACAAGATTGGCGCCGGATCCACTTGAAAGAACTCTGGAATGCTTTTTATCATCCCTCGACGACAGAGCTCACGTGTGGAGTCGTGACCGCGCTAATCGATCAAATAGAATCCAAAAGACACACACACACATACCAGACGCTGATGCGCACGCACGCACACACACACACACACACACACACAGAGAGGCCGCTCACTCTGGGTGGAGGCCATGGGGGAGAGCGCTGCGGGGGACAGCAGGCCCATCTGACCCAGCTCCAGGGAGTGCTTCCTGGTGAGGGACTGGTTCTTGACAGGAGGGGGCGTAGGGCACTTGAGGAGGCCGCTCGTGGCCAGGGAGCTGTAGAGGTTACCTGAGCAAACGCGCGGCGACACAAAGGCCTCAGCGTTAGTTACTCAGAGTAGTGAGCCGAGTACATCACAACAAGATCACACTGTATTAACATCACAGTACGAACAAGAACATAACTCTAGTCATCACTGATCACGGTTACCCTTGATCAATCCCCCGGTCTGACCAACAAGCTCTATTTCCAAATAAACGGTAATGGTAGAATAATTGAAGCCACAGCCGTTGCGTCTGCCTCCTGTTTTCTGAAATGTGTTTGCTATGAGCACTGGGCTGAAAGTCTGATAAAAGTGTCTGAAAGGATAATAAAACGTCTCCAGTCTGTGTGACCGCAGCCAAAGTCTGCACCCAACGCGTCGACATGGATTTGGTCAAATCAAATAAAGAAACCCATTAACACGAACACAAATACAACTTGGCCACTGGGTTATAAAGAGGCCATTCATGGTCATACATGAGTCGGTTGATCGCACCTGAGTCCTGGGATTGCACTTGGGTCAAGTGATCCTACCTGGGCCAGGTGAGGGTCATACCCGGGCCAGGTGAGGGTCATACCCGGGCCAGGTGTTTATACCTGGGCCAGGTGAGGGCCGTACCTGAGGTGCTGCTGCTGGTTCCTGATGGTAGTTTGATTGGAGGGGGCCGATGCTTCACTCCTTTACCCAAGACCGACGTCTGGACCATCGCAGACAAGCCGTCTCCCTGCAGGAGAAACAACTGTTTGTTACTCATTCCCACAGCTAGAGTCAGACAGAGCTTAATCCATCTCAGAACCCATCGGCTATCGTCTGGCGGCTCTTTAGCCTCTGGGGGGAAGGTTTGGGGTCTTCTGGAGTAGCCAGTGGATATCCATGACATCGTTGTGTACAGTCTGATTGATTAAGTCGATTAGCAACTTGAGACGCATGAATAGAGTCGGAGTCTAGAGAGACGACGCCTACGACTGGAAAGCATCGCAGTTTACTAGTAGTGATTTTAAATGAAGCTAACGGCTTCAAACTTGCAACCAAAAGGCACTGTCCTATACTTTCTTCGGTTCAGACAAAATCTCGCCTAATATCCATCAACAGTCCAGGCAGCCCTCTGGGGATAGAGCTGCAGAAGAGTCTAGCACAACGCCTTGGCATCGTCGCGCAGGCCAACAGGTCCCATTATTAGTCATTTGTCTTTCCTTTTTGAGAGATCAAAGCCACGCCGGTGTCATCGACAGGCATATAACCGTATTATCATCGTTTTTTTTAAACATTTTTTAATTTTCATCCTTCAAATACAGAGATTCATCGCAGCTCCTAGGGAAACCCCAGCAGCAGGAGGCCAGAGATGTCTCCCTCCTCTGCAGGCGTGTATTAGCCTGGCTAGTGCCGGACTAAGCTCAAATCGTAGATTTCACGTTGGTCTGAGGAAGCTGCTGTCATTTTCTTCAGCACAAGAGGCGGAATTAAATTGACTCTGTACGCAATTGGCTGCTCGCCGTCGCTTCCCTGTCGTCATCGCGTTAAACCAGCCAATAGCGCGCCAGGGGGAAAAGCCAGCTTGGTGATTGGCTCCCGCAAAAACGTATCGAAACTAGAAAGAAATGTATTGCTCTTCTCCAGACCCTTCTGCAGGGCGAACTCAAAATCGCCGGTAGAATGGGCGGGGCGACCCAGTCTAGGCGTGTGTGGGTCCAGACTCACCTCTGTGTCCTTGCTGGGAGAGGGAGGGGCCACGCTGACCGAGCTATGGGACATCTTCACCGCACACTTGACATCCTTCTCGTACACTCCTTTGTACTGCGTGAGGAAGCTGTGGAGAACCCCACACACACACACACACTGCAATACTGCTCCGATAGTCCTTCAGGGTGTACCTTTAATATCATGAAAGTCTGACAGTGTTTTTTGGTAAAGTGACTTACCGATCTGCATCAATCTTTGAGCCTATGAGGAAACTGAAAGCCAGAGGAGGAACACGTTAGGTGGCCATAAAAGCTGTGCACAATAGGGGCCCAAATACAGTGCATTAAAACATACACCACCCAGCATTCATTTATATGCACCGTAAACTAAAGTGTTAATGAACACACTATCAGGGTGACAACTATAAGCCGATGAATAGATAAATAGTTCAGCAGAGATGTAATCAAATCATATTTTGATTCAGTAATCAAATACAAAAAATAAACATGTACAGCTTAATCACGCGGCTCAATTCAAATATTTGGTTCATGGATGATTGTAAAAGGGATAGTTTAGTTTGTCTTGGCTGCTCGTCAGATGAAGCCGGCACATTTAAGTCATCACTTACGACTCTGGTAACATGGGATGGCATTTGCGCAAATGTATGATTCATCTAAATCATCATCCGTTGGATTGAACAGACTATGAAAATAATCGTTGTTTGCAGCCCCAAGACACTCCAAAACCCTGACTCTGACTTGACGTTCAAAGATACACACATTCACGCAGACGCACACACAAACACGCGTACGGGAACACAAAGTGCAGGAGACACAAACGCCGCGTGCGCCATCCCTGGGCGACCACACAGGGCCCCCCCGGCGGGCGGCGGGCGGCGTGGTGGTGGTTCTTACGGTGGGTGGATGAGCTTGAGGTCCGAGGCGTCGTCCTCGGTCTTTGGTTCTTTGGCGCAGTAGATCTTGCCGTAGACCAGCGGGTCTCCCATCGACTGGAAGATGGAGACCTTGGTCCGCTGGGCCTGGCCCCCCACCTCACATTCAAACGTGTAGTCGTCCACCACCTCCTGCAACAGCAACGCCTGGATGGTTATATCACCGAGCTGACCCATTACGGGTTAAAACCCCCGAGCTCACCGGTTAACGGGTTAAACCCCCGAGCTCACCTGTTACATAACCTAACTTGATACAGGTTAAACCACTGCGGCCAAGTCCAAGACAACACTGATTACAACAAATTGAAAACACATTAGATTCAACACACGTTTTAAGACTCCTGCAATCTAATTTCCTGCAATCTGCTGGAAATATATACTTTTTTTTTCTTAAAAAAAAAAAAAACGTGCAAAAAAACATCTGGTCACCATCCTCTGTTCCGAGAATCCTCTGTACTTATTTAATCTATTTGCCTGGCGTGAATTCCAACGTTAAAAGGTGTAGTATGAACGTTGAGAGAGATGTCCTGATTGGTCAGGAATGAGCAGGGAGCTGTCTAAAATTAAAATTGCTTCATACAAAGCGCATTTAGCACGAATTGCATATTCACACAGCAAATGTCCTTCACAAATAACTGACAGATCTCGGCTCCCAGATCAGAAATATATAAAGAATAATAGATTTATTGTTTTGGTATAAAATAGCCCGGATCTTTTCATCTACTGTTGATTGACCAATCAAAGGTAGTAGTAGCCACACCTTTTAATTGACAAACCCCTACATCGTGAATCTTAAGGTTTATGTGTTATGTTGAATGGGGTTCCCTTTGTATTTATTTGATCATAATAAATTCAGTGATTTCATCACTGAACTTCAGATGCCGGCATCACAACTGCACTCACACTGTAACCAGTAGGGTGAGTGGTGTGATCCCACTGGCTCTGTGGGCCAGCGGCGACTGGCCGTGTCTGCCGCTCGGGACCTACCTCGGCGGGCCAGATGACCGTGGGCTGGGGGTCCTCCAGCTGCAGGGACCTTTCCACCACAGCGTACTTCTCCACCTTCAGAGAGAGCAGACAACCAGGCCACCATCAGACCGATCAGCGAGGAACACTTATGAACCCTGATGGGAGCAGGAGCTCAGGAGGAGCAGCTCAGCGCTCTGTGTTCTTCTTCAGATGACACATTCTGGGGCCGTGCTTGTGGATTCTGTCAGGCGTTGGCACGCCGCGTACAATCAGTATTGCGCGACCTCACGAGCCGTCACGAGCCAAGACATAAACATCGATTGCAATCAATTGCGACTGATTTCAGGGTGACCTTTGGTTGCGTTGTGTAGTTTGTGTTGCGTGGGTCTTACGTACATCTATTTCCCTGGGTACAGTTAGCTGGCAGCTGTTCTGTTTCCACATGTCCACACACTAGAAAGGAAAATCACATGGAGGGGTAGAGCGAGAGAGAGAGAGAGCAAGATAAACAAACAAACAAACATCAACAGTTTGATTCCTACATGCACACATATTTTATTAATATACAGATCTAAAGAAAGAAATTTATGAAACGATCAAATCCAGGCCTCACTGTGTGCATGCGAGTGTGTGTGTGTCTGTCTGTGTCTGTGTGTGTGTCTGTATTCGTGTGTCTGTCTGTGTTTGTGTTCATGTGTGTGTTTGTGTGTCTGTATTTGTGCGCGTGTGTGTGTATTCTTGCATGTGTGTGTGTGTGTGTGTCTGTATTTGTGCGTGTGTGTGTATTCTTGCATGTGTGTGTGTATTCTTGCATGTGTGTATTCTTGCATGTGTGTGTGTGTGTGTGCGTGTGCGTGTGCGTGTGGGGGGCTCACGTTTCCAGTCTTGGAGATCTTGAGGTCGATGGCGGGCGCTGGCCGCCTCTCCTTGCGCCGCTGCAGGTAGTCGTAGAGACGCAGCTGGGGCGGGGTCGGCAGGTGAGACAGTTCCTGCTGTCTGTTGAGCGACGCGCGCGAGTGCCTCTTGAAACACCTACACACAACACGCAGCACACACAAACGCACACACAAACGCGCGCACAACACACACACACACACACACACGATAGAATACAGAGCACAATAGAAAATACTTAATTGTACTTTCGCATTGCGAAGTGTCTTGGCTTGCATGTGCAGCAATATGCCACCATAACAAGGGTACAGAGGGGGGGGGGGTACATTTTGAGAAATAAACAACAGAAGCTACGTAACATTAAAGTGAGTAGCAGGTTCTCTATGGTCAGGACTGCATCGGGCTTGAATAAACAGCTTTGAACTGCTGTGAGCCGCTTTGATTAACTTCACGTTTGTTCCGCTGGGGTGTAAAGGCATAACAGCGACATAAGCATCCATATGCCTTCAACCATAAGGCAACGATTTTTAATAAGTTTGTTTGAAACTTAAAGCTTGGCTTATTTTTAGTTTCACTACACCATGCGGTTCATCATTCCTCCCACAACATTAACACATTCAAGGGTTTCTCCAGAGGAATCGTCACCACAATGCGGTCAATGAGTCACATCCCCCACCATTCAATACAAAAACGGATCGTTTCGTACAGTAATGTTGGTGTTATGGAGGCTCTACTGGGCACCTAGAGCCCCGTGGAGGGAGGGCTCTCCGGCCTGTACCGGTACCGTTTCATGGAGCGCGTGTTCATCTTCTGCTTGTTGTACAGCAGCCGGTTGGCGGTGCAGGTGACGGAGATGGACGGGTCCAGGCACAGGGGCTCCGCCGTGGCCAGGAGCAGCTGGCTCTCCAGCTGCAGCTTATCGTCCTGCACCGCAGAGAGGAGCCACGCGCGTACAGCGGGACAGAACCAACACACTTCAGAGCGTATAGCGGGATAGAACCAACACACTTCAGAGCGTACAGCGGGATAGAACCAACACACTTCAGAGCGTATAGCGGGATAGAACCAACACACTTCAGAGCGTATAGAGGATGACTGTAGACTGCAATACCATCTAGGCAGAAAGTCATTCATTTGTTTCACTATATTAGAAGAGTCTGAAGATCACCATTATGTAACACGGCTACTCAGATCAACCCGTCTCTAGGTCTACACTCTGACACGTTCAGCTTCACAGCCAAAATACTTCAAGTCTTTCCGATGAGATATATACACTCATGTTTACCTGTGTCCATTTGTGGTGGTCACTGGTCATGGCATGGACATCACAGATCAGAGTCTAGATGGGCCAAAACACAGATTATACAAACTTCATATTTCAGGCACCACTTCTGGTATTACGTCGTGGTTTGATCGTGGTTCGAGTCCCATGCTGTGCGTGTCCCACTGGGCTTTACCTGCATAGTGGGTCTGAGCAGGATGTGTCTGCTCTGGTAGGAGGGTATCTTGGCACTGCCAGACTGTCGGTAGTCCCTCACCTCGACGATCACACAGCCGCAGTGGAAGATGTTCACCTGTGACACAGTACCTCCAGCCATGAGCCACGCACACTCAGTTCAACACGGAGCAAGAGCTCGTCTGGTCTAAAGAAAAGGGAGAGCCTTGTGCACACTTGTGTTCTCACGGTTCATTAATGCCATTACACACAGTGTGCACTTAAATATCAGATATTGAATTGATACAACCACTACTGTAGTATTGTCTGAAGAGAGACGAACCAAAAACAAAACAATGGACAAACAGTGTGCAAGTGATACAATGCATAAAGGGCTGATTATGGTTCCACGTTCAAGCAATGCAAGGACCACGCAGACGCTTCGACGCAGTCGTGAACCTTTATGGTTCTGCGTCGGGATTTCTTGCGTTGCGTGAACGTGGGACCATAATCGGCCCTTAACACAACGCAAGCCAACAAGAAAACATTTGTTTTTAAAAAACACTGTCATTACTGAGCAGGTAGGGGGGTTGAGCATCTCACTCAGCGATGCATACTGGTGGATTGCATCAGGGGGGGGCCAAAATCAAAACGAGTCAAGCGACCCTAACCACTAGCCTATCCTA
Source organism: Micromesistius poutassou (assembly GCF_964030765.1). Taxonomy (NCBI): domain Eukaryota; kingdom Metazoa; phylum Chordata; class Actinopteri; order Gadiformes; family Gadidae; genus Micromesistius; species Micromesistius poutassou. The sequence continues at coordinate 2,213,532 of NC_140280.1, read as the reverse complement.
GCCACTACTAATCTGATGGAGAGTGTGTGGGGGTGCATCAGTGTCTCTACGACGCCGCCAGCAGGGAGTGCTACCTGGGACTTCTCCAGCAGGTCCACCAGGATGGGGGGCAGTTCCTCGGCGTCCAGGTACTCCAGCAGCTCTGCCTCTTCATACGGCAGCCGGATCGTCTCCGAGTCTGCAGATGTCAGCCACACAATACAATGACGTGCTTACTTGTTGAGACGAGAGAGAACTCCACCACATGCCGAGTGACACGATGGAGGAACTTTTTTGGTTTCTTTCACTTATTTAAATCAATTCTTTCTGGATTATTAATGTCTTTTCTTTTCTTGATCCATATAAGATGCGAACCTTCTATGTGAGAATAAACACACACACACACAGAGACATTGTTTTCCAGACAGATTTCTTCCCATAAAAGGGGCGGGTGGAGAGTGAAGTGCTACCCACGCTCGATACCGTCGGACGTCACATAGCTGCAGACAGCTCCCTGGAAACACACAGCTGCTGTTTACTCTCGTCAGCGCTTTGCTTGAGACGCCTGCAGTTTGCATAGCAAGTTGAGCGCTGCTCTAATTTCAACGTCGAAAGGTTGCCCTTTTCCCACAATCCTCTCTGCTATTACTTTCAACAACCGCCTCCAAAGTGAACGAGCCGCATAACTGTTGCATCTCGCGTTCCTGTTCAGTGGAAATACACACCAGACTATTGGCGTGCATTCCAATAGTTGCTGTGACGCGCTTCGGCTCGATCGCACGTTCCTAAATCTGGAACGCTCGTCCCATGAAAGTGCACGAGAGACACACGCAACGTTTACCATAACCTGGTTTGTGTAGCAAAGCAATCTCTTCTGCATGTAAGGCTGTTTATTCTAGATTATAGTTCTGATAACTGTTCATCAGCACTTTGACCTGGTTTAATTCAGTGAACCGGTGCATGCATCAGGCCTACCAGATCCATTCTTGCCGCGGAGCATGAGGGAGTAGCCTTCATTGCCCGGGTACAAGTTGACCACCAGGCAGGGCACCGACTCCTGGGACACCAGCTTCTCCAGTAGATTCACATTTCTTCTCAAATTCTGAAAGACAAAGCAAAATACATCATTACACATTATTTATAAACTAGTTAATAATTCAAATTCAAATTGGTATTGAGTCCAGTCAATTTCTTCAATAGATTCAAAAACCTGGATTTGGTACAGTCCTGATTGTTGCAACCTCGAGCAAGTTACATTTTTTGCATGCAAGACAATTGTACACAGATATCACCACTTTCAGCATGTGTTATATTTCATTTATCATAATATTAGCATCTAATAACAATCAGGATTGAAAGAAATGGTGACTTGATATCATTAACTATCCCATACACAGAAGCACAGCCCCTACCTTTAACTCTGGCTCTTTTTCACACTCCTCCAGGTACAGCTCATAGAGTTTCTGATACAAACTTTTTCTGCCACCAGATACAATTCTTCTTTTGGCAGGTCGTTGTCGAGCACTTTCAACAATGTACTGAAAAAAAGATCATATATATATATATTTATTTATTTATTAATGACAGGTAGTGTCATAACAAGCATGCAATGAAATGCATGAGTGTACTAAAGGCTAGGACAACTCTTACCTCGGCTCGATCCAATGCATATTCTAAAACTTGTTGCTAGGTGAAATAAAATTAAAAAAAATTGTATTAAAGATCAGCCAGGACTCATGAACAAAAAACGTATATTTTAATTACACTATTTATATTGGGCGAATGAAACGAGAGGTAATGAACGCACCATCGTGGTCCACCGCCAGTTGCCAGGCGAGGGTCGGTAGACGATGCTGTCCTTTCAGCCCCACGCTGTCACCTTCCTAATGAAACCATTCACACCCTGGGGCGGACCACAGTGCAAGTTATGAGCATCCACACGCCAGGAGGTGCAGACTGGGAGAAGTTACAACCGTAGCATCCGAGACAGAGCCTGGCTACCGAGTCAACTCGGATGTCAGTTTGTCAGCTTGACAAAGCCTTCGATGGAGGCGTACTGAGACATCATAGTTTTAGACAAGTTGTTCAATCCGTCAGAAATAGGTTTATCATTACAATAACAGGGGGTGTTATGGTGAATGGAAAATCAACAGAACGTCCCGGAAGAAAAAAAAAAACCCGCGCTGGTCTAGTGGATAGCGAACCCACTGAGATCCCAGTGATCGGAGGTGTGCGATTGGCTTGACACAGCAACAAGCTCTTTGATGGTGGTGGCTAATGTGGCTATCGCTAGCATGCTAGCCTGTTCCATGAGAGATGTGCAAGTTATTATCTGGCGTTTATGATAACTAGAGTCCCGTGCCGACGATGCAACACACGTTTCAACACAAAGGACGGACTTGCCTGTTAGGTTGCATAGCGGATGACTGTAACTCCAACGCAAGAAGGAAATGCAAAGGAAATTTCAGTGTCTTCATTGAAAAAAAGTCGGAGCAGCAGCCATCTTCTTCCAGTGTAACAACAACAGCTGAACTTCCGGTGTGGGCTCTGGTGGGCGGAACCAGAGGCAGCGAACGCTCCCCGAAACCTTATTTTATTACGTCTATTAAAAATAATTATATATTATTATGTCTATTTTTTATCATAATCATAGCCTATAGCGATATGAGTTTTTTTGTGAACGTGTGAAGTAATATTTCTCAGGGTTAAAGTTAATTGTCGTTTATTTAAAATTAATCTGATTGATTAGAATTTTTTTTAAATCAATTTATTTCCTATGTATACAAGAAAAACAGAAGCGTTTTTAGCAGGTTCCTGGTGGACCCTAGTGATTAGTTTGTGGTTTGGATAGATATTAATAAAAAAAAGATACATATATATATAAAAAATAAAAAATAATAAAAATAATAAAAATAAAATAATAATAATAATAATAATAATAATAATAATAATAATAATAATAATAATAAAATATAATAATGATGGTGGCTTATATGGTGACTTTTGTTGTCAACAACGATACAATAGCCTACTGTTAAGTATAGGCCTACTAGACCTAATGCAAAGTGAAAATATATAAAATATATTGGTCTGTCATAAAATTGTATTATTTATTGTTTATTATTATTTATGGAAATTAGGCATCCTCCAGAAAATAACCCAGAGGGCAAAATGACACAATTATACTAGTATATGGCCATTTCGGAAGGAAGGAAGAAGTATTTAAACAAAACAACCAGCCCACTATTTACAATTAGTTGCAGATTCAACTATTAAAAAATGCTGACTTTCAGAAAGGAACCTTGAGAACTGTAACATGTTATCCACAACAATCGACTACAATTGTGTAATACAACGGATACATTGGTTTTGGCTAAATATAAATACATTTTGCGTTTTTCAATATTAAGCTTCGGTGAATTGCATTGAAGAGCGTTAACTGAAAGTATAAAACCAAGGAGGATTAACTACTTATCTATTAGTGGAGAGTGTATTCCCATTGTTGAGCGCTAGAGGGCAGTATGGGATTTCAAAAGGAGAAATCTGGACAATTCAGAGTGCATTATTTTCAGTCAAATCTCGGCAACCTAAAAACCCTGGCCAGAATGCTTTTTGGAATAAGAAATGGCTTCATATTTGAAATCAGTTTATTTTTTACACATTGAGTTCACTGTAATGTAGACTTACGGATGCTTCTTTTTGGAATAGCCCCAAATTAAATAAAGCTTTATAAAAAATAAAAAAAAATCCATGTCAACAAATGTAAGTGTTTCTGTATTTCCATTGGAAGCTTTTAACTGGGAAACATAAGACTGAAAATCGTGAATCAAATTTCAGGCTGAGAGGGTGATGCCTCTAAATATTGATATACCTGCATCTCTGAGGGCCATTGAATTTACTATCTCTCACAGAGCACAATAATTGTGGCGATCACTTCAAAGCTAACTAACTGTAGTTTGATCATGGTCTGACATTGACTCAAGCAAACTAGCAGCATAACAATAATCAGATCTAAAAATGAATTATACACAACAGGTTTCATAAAGACTAGCACATACATCAATTTGTCCACACACTCATTCATTCATTCATTCATTCCAGGTTCTGTTTTTGTTATCGTGTTTTGTTCATGATTACATATTAAACATTATATTAGCTGCCAAAGTGATTATGGAGCTATTCAAAAGGGGTTAACAATGGTATTAAGATTATGATCTCTTAGCTGTGAACTTAAAAAATAAGAGGTGTATTCAGCTGTCAATTTGACGGAATATCCGTCAACACTAGAATCTGCTCGCACAATGAGTAATAGTCATGTATATCTGGGTGGAGTTGAGGAGACCAGTTCACACCTGTACACCACACACATGTACGCACACACACACACACACACACATGCACACACCCATAACGAATGACACCAACATGCACACGCTCACAGACTTACAAATAATCCCCCCCCTCACACACACACACACACATACAAAGACTGACATGTACTCAAACACAAATGCTTGCAAACACACACAAACACACAAACTCCCCCCTCTCTTTTGAACCCCCATACAACCCATACACACACACACACAGACACACACACACACACACACAGCGTGACACACACTCTCGTATATAACTCATTGTAGAAGATGAAGTGAGCAGCAGGCCCGGGCTTGCCCCCCCCCCTGTGTGCTGCTAAAGGCCTTTCTTTACCTGCACACAAAGGACAGGTTGCAGAGCGGTCACACTTTCGATTAACTCTTCGCTGTCGCTACCTACTTACAGAAACTTGTACATGCCTTTATCACTAGTAAGCTTGTTTACTGCAATGGTCTCCTTACAGGTCTCCCGAAAAAACCTCTAAGGCAACTACAGCTTGTTCAGAATGCTGCTGCTAGAGTTCTAACAAAGACCAAAAAATTTGAACATATTACACCAATTCTTAAATCATTACATTGGCTCCCTGTATGTCAGAGAATTGATTTTAAAATGATATTGCTAACCCATAAATCCCTACATGGTTTAGGGCCAAAATATTGAACTGATGCTTCCACTACATAAGCCTTCTAGACCACTAAGATCTTCTGAGAACAATCTGTTAATTATCCCCAGAGTCAACATGAAACAAAGGAAAGCAGGATTTAGCTACTATGCAACAAATAACATGGAATAAACTCCCTGAGGATTTAAGACTTGACCCAACTCTGACAGCTTTTAAAACAAGACTGAAGACTTTTATGTTTGCTTTAGCTTTCTGCTAAATATTAAATCTACAATGCGTTTTTAACTTGCTATCTATTTGACTTATTACTTAAATGCTTTTTTTTAATTTATTTTTTTAACTTTGCCTTTATTTTCTATTTTTCTATCTATTTAACTAATTTTTTTTCTTTTACTTATCTATTATTTTCTTTTTATTGCATGACAATGTTTATATGTGAAGCACTTTGAGTCTGCCTTGTGTATGAAAAGTGCTATATAAATAAAGTTGCCTTGCCTTGCCTTGCCTACCAGGCTGTGGGAGTATCCTTGGCAACTTGATGGTTTGGTTTGCTGTCGTTATGTGTTTGGATAACTTTGGTGTCCAAAACTCTCCCAAAACCTCCTTTAAATGACTCGGTTATCATGGGAGTGCGCCGCGGGCCAGGTTTTCACGATGCTGCATAATATTAAATCACATCACACTTTCTACATGGATTTTATTAGCTTTATCTTTGGCCTCCTTTTCCCTGTTATTCATATTCACGCTGGAAGAACAATAAACGGAAAATATCTGTGTCGAGGCATGTGTGAGACGGAGAAAAGAAAGCAGGCAGAGATGAAGTCACGGATTTTCCAAAAAGTTTTTTGTTTTTCTCAAGACAAGTCAATATTTCCCTGATTCAGAGAATTGGCAAACGATTACAAAATGCAAAGTCTGAACTCATCTCCGCCAAAGGTGAGATGAGTTCCACCCAGAACATGCATTGTGTGTTCGTCTGAACAGGTCCTCACAGCTCCATGCCGGCCCACCCCCCCACCCCCCCACCCCCCCTCCCCCAGAAAAACAGACAGTGAGCAGTACTTAAAAGAGAGAAGTAAATCTCTTGGAAGAGTAAACGTGGAATAATACATGACTGTAAAGTGTGGTATTTGCACATGGGTGGCTACCTAATTGTAACCATCCTGTAGCTTTGCTGTTGCAAGTGCTGCAGTGTTCAGCTGGAGCTTTGATACATGTGGTCTGCATCTGTGTGTTAGTGCGTCGCTACGTGTTGTATGTAGGTTTGTTTATGTTGAGGTTACAGGTGGGCATCACAGTGACGATGATGATGATGAAGATGAAGATGACGTAGTGTGCCAAGAAACAGCCCAGATGCCCTGTCAAATATATCTATGTTTTAAATGTTGTTATGCTTTTATTTTTTAGTAGGGCAATAGGGCATGCATATTGCATATTAATCAAAGTTTGATAATAATAATCAAGATAATATTAATATGACATTAATTAAAGGCATTTGGATTGAACTACAACCAGTCAAAGCATTGAAACATATAATGATTAGTAATGCGTTGGTAAATTAAACTTTTACCGAAACCTGGCAAACAAATCTTCCTTATCGTCGAAAGCTTTATATACAGTTCATCTTTTAGAGAAAATACACCCTCCAGTTTGTTTTATACCGTCGCCATAGTGGATTCAGCATAGCTTTCTACATCAGCGGTAGCGGGCATCTTGACGTAATTTCAAACCCGACCCACGCGTTGGAGGACTGTTTAGACGCGCGCCGGTCAGCGGGAGATCTGTCTGGTCAGGACGGGGTCCGTCTGCCAGAGCAACTTAAACATGTGCTCGCAGAGTCGTCTGGTTCCCAGGCTACGTGTGAAACCCAGAAAAGTCCCTAGCAGAAATAGTGAACCCCTTTAGACATGAAATACGTTTCTGAACCATTAAAGGCTGATTGATGGATTGGAAAATTCATTTTCTTAGTGTTGGAGGCTGCGGCAAAAGAATAATGAATACCATTTCCATATCCTTTCTAACCCTCATAATTATTTCCACTCTGCCCCCTGTTTGATTGAGGATTTACGGATTTTGAAACTAAACTCTTGGCTCAACAACAGGCAGTGACTGAATAATCCCCTCTTGTATGATATGCACATCATGATATGGGCAGTATGCACTTCATCATTCGTTGGCCGGGGTTTGCTCTAACCAAACTATGGCCTCATATCTCATGTGCCAAATATTGGAGGCAAAAATGACTCGCGCAAATAACACATCCATTATACTTACAGTGGCCTCATGTGCAGTAAGTGTCTGCTCACGAGAGCATAAATATAGCCTGAAAGGAGAACATCATTCAGTGTGCTTGCACATAATTTGAAGCAGCACGCAACTGACGCATCCCGTGCACTTCAACTTCTGTCTTTGCTCTTGTGTTTAGACAGTAAAAACTGTTTGAAGGTTGACATTTTGCTGACTCGTCAAATACAAGCCGTAAACCATGAAGAACATCTTCAGCCCGAGGGTACCCGTATTCAGGCCACCATTGCCGCTAATCAGAACACAGTTTTCAGACAACTCTGACCCAATAGCATCCAAATTGATTATTTCACTTGCACAACAAGCTCACAGGTGGTTATTTGTATTTTGGTACCAAGATGTCATATTATAGCCCTTGTTGTGTGGAGAAACTCGATTTACTTCCAGCGATTTTCTCAAAAAACCTGAGGAGATCTAGTGCTGAAGATCAGGGTCTACAGTCTACAGTAAATAGTGAAGTACTGATGCTGCTTTTATTTATTTTTTTCATCTGATTGATTTCGAATGCAAAATGTTGCAAATAAAAACAACAAGCAAACTTCAAAGTAAAAGACGCGAACACGATAAATGAAAACAATATACAGCGATGTGACGTGAGGAAAACACATTCGAACAATATTCCCCACCCGTGTGTCTGGCTGGCACGGAGCTGTCCCACAGCAGCCGAGCACGGCTCGACCCCGCAGGACAACTGGAAGGGTGCTGCTGCTTCGGTTACTGGACCGTGGACTCAAGTGTCCAGATGCGGTCCTGATTTTATTGGTCACAGATTTTTATTGGACCATTCCAGGGCTCCCTCTTCGCTGGTACTCCAGAAGGGAGGAGTAAACACATGCACCACGGCGCAGCTGAGAACAAGCCTGACCTCCGTCACAACCCCCATCACGTCTGCATGTGTCGGAGACACGGGGGCCCCTTTCAAGTGGCACGAGGAAATGAGTCATTTGTTTACATGGGAGAAGAAGAAGAAAAAAAAAAATCATCAAAACAAACAAACTACTATTTTGTTGCGTAGCAATTTTATTAGACAGATCAAGAAAGTGGAAAGGGTCCCATTATGTCATGCATGTCTTCATCCAGACACCCGGGTTGGTTACCCCAGACCACAGGTGTTTTTGACAAGGCCACCAGGGAGAGAGGCTTGTGAACAGCTCATTAGAGGTGTTTAAAGAGCCCGGCACTAGCACCTTGTACTTTAGACGTCTGGAGGACCATCTCTGCCAAATGTAGAGTGGGAATTGGTCAGACATCTAGGCCTAACCGCGGGATTAATACTATGAAAATGTCGGATGAGTAAATGTTTTCCAAGTTTGGGTAGTTATCCTAATGGCCTCTTCTTGTTGTTGCTTTCTGTGCTAGCAAATGTGGAATTCATTTGAACCCTGGGGGTTTAAATATGTGTGTCCTGGCAGTGAAACAATGCCTACCACATCTGCTGTTTTTGTTTCAGAAGTTATCAAAAATATGGATAGAATATTGAATAGAAAGATGTTGCAAAAACTATGTGCCCTTAAGTTTTTAATCTTTCAGCCAGGATAGAAAAAAAAAAAAAAATCAGACTCATAAGTTCCACACGATGGCTTCTTGATTGCTGACGACATGCTGGATGGCTGGATCTGTCTGATTGATTTGTGCCCTGCAGAACCGTTGTGACACTGGTTGCATCAGAAATGCGTACTCCATACATACCATGTGTACGGTTTTCTGGAATAGTGAGTATTTTGGCTTATATTAGCATGTGAGCCAAAAGTATCTTATTTGTGGACAAATTGATCTGTTTACTTTGAGTTGACCGAGTCTCTTTTGCATGACAGAGTCTCTTTTTCCACTTTGGGACAGAATTTGCCCACATATAATGTGTTACTACAAACAGTCAGCAATTTCTGCTAATACACAGGGCTTATTTAGTTAAGTTATTTATCATTCCCTGTTGCCTAGCTACATGCATGGGCCCTTGTTCCCTAGATACATGCCAGGGGTAGTCAACTAGACAGTAGGCCATGCCCCTGGAGCTAGTGACCACACCCCTGGATCTAATAACCATGCCCTGGGGGCTATAGGCTACACCCGTGGGTGACTGTGTTTTTCGTAGGTGGAATCCAGAAAAAGTCCAGCCTCAAGCGTTGGGATTGGACAGGCAGCCTAACCCTAACCCTTTAACCGTAACCCTAACCATAACCCTATCAGAGAAATTAGTTTGACTAACGATAGTTTAATATACATTACAATTTAAGTAACCTACCCTGCGGTCACGTGACGTATTTTAGACTTTTTGGATTGGATCACGGATTTAAACCAACGTGATTGGATAATCTCCGGCAATCCCCCTCATTAATATTCATGATTCTTCCGGATTCCGCCTACGAAAAACACATTCGCCCCCCGTGGAGCTTGAGGCCACGCCTCTTGGGGTGGTGCCCACACCCACTTAATTATTAAGTGTAAGATGGATCAAGGGGTTTAGCGAAACATTAAAACCTGCCAGGTTCTGTTTCCGATCCTGCAACTCAAAGTATTCCGCAGCTGCGTTCAAATAAACTGAAGGATGAGCTAAAGCATGTATTGTGTATTGTGGCAATGCTGGGATATGTAATCGGGACACTCTGTGTGTGTCCAATCATGTGTAATGATATATGATTCAATTCTTCATTCTTTTGGAGGGATCCTATGTTGGTTGTCATTCGATAATGGATGTCTCTAGGCTTGCTGTGCAGAGGGGCTCTAAATTTCAAGCCTAACTACAGCATGTCCCCTTTGCAATTTCCCCAAGACATAACACAGGAGACTACAATACCTATTTGTCCCAGGAGGTTCTTTCTACAGCATGTCTTGTAGAAGTGGAACCGTCTGAGACATACAGCTGCCAACATTGAGGCCCCTTCCACACCACAGAGGTTAAAAAAAAAAAAAAAAAAAAAAGGTTTTGGGGACAGAAAACAGACTCTTCCAGAGTGGAGTTTTTTGAAAACGCAGGCCTTACGGCGCAGTGTGGACAGGGGGAACCCTAGCTCTTTAGAACCTCCAGCGTCATGGCGACGGGGGCCTTGTTTAAACGACAGTGAAATGCCACATAAGCTCTAAACAGACTCAGGTTTGTTCTTCAAGGAGGATCACTCTTGCATATGAATAAATAAAGATGTAGCTGCTTTGTGTGCACTGTTAAATTGACGTATGTGGCAGACCTGACTCCTGGTGCCACATCTGTGTTTAGCCTGCAGTGGCACCTCTGTGAAATGGCCTGATTTCCCAAAATACACCTTGTGCCTGCCATCTTGAGGGGCATTCGTCTCACACGTGAGGTGATGACAAACCCTTGATACCGTATATAGACGTATAGAGACTCCGTATCCCACCATGCACCTGGCTCGGACCAAAGAGGCATAAACAAGTGACCACACATACACGGGATGTGGACAGAATGCTCCACCCACTGTCTTATCGACATGCCTTCTTTCCACTGATGAATTAATCCTCAATTACCTAATTATTAATCCTCAGCCTTTTAAGGGTAAATACCCTTTTAAAAATAGCATAGGAGTCAGGCTCCGGGATGGGCCAAGCATGACCTAATGCTTCATGACCCATGGGTTCCAGTGGTACTTCACTCATGATGTGTGGCTCTGTTTCTTCTCTCGGGGGTTAAAGCTCTGGTACAGCGAGCGCATTAGTTTGGAGCCAGTCACACCTGGCACATAACCAATGTTATGGTTATGGTTATGGTTTCAACAAGTTGAAAGATGATTCAGAAAATATAGCTTTTTTGGGAGTTTATATGTCAGTTTGTCCGAAAAAAAGCGATTATGATCACTGAGGGTAACAAAACAGCGATGACCCGTTGGAACGCGCCACGGGCTATACGCACAACCTCCAAATCACCGAATTAGGCTTGAAAGTGTTCATTCCGTTTATTCTGTACAGCTGTCTAACTCGATTCTCCACAGACCCATTATGAAAGTCGAATCAAAAGAGAAGGGGGGGGGGGGGGGGGGGAGGGATCCATGAGCGGGACAGACGGGATTAGGGGAAGGAGACAGTGATGCATTGCGAAAGGGGAAGAGCAATCCAATCCAAAAGTCTTTTACAGCCTTGTATAATACGGACATGCCCCCGCCAACTCACTACAAACCCCAGGGCTCTGCGGATGGTGAGCGAGGACGCTTGGAACACGGAGCTCGCCGATCATCGGGTTCTGTTACAGCCATCCGCACATCTGTACGGAGCCAGGACCAGGGGTGTCTGTCAGGTCCACGCTGCGGTAAAAGCTACAGGGACTCGCAATGATGTCACCGACACCGCATCTGTTGCGCTGTTGCGCTCGTCCCTGCGCGACTGTGCTGTGCACGCGTGCATAACGTGCACATTTCCGTGAAGGAATGCGCTCATGCACGTCGCACTGATGTGTTTAAGGCAGTCGCGGCGTGGTGTGGTTTGTCTGTTATTTGTCAGGCGTTTGTGTTTGTGTGCTATCAGGTGTTCAACCGCCGTGAGACTTCCTGAATAAATGAATATATATATAGGTCAATAAAAACATAGAAGATACATTTACACTTTGAATGATTGGCCTATTGGTGGTGTACTGTGTCATGTGATCTTGATGGACGGGTCTCAACAGCCTCTTTCGGGGCGGGGCATCTGTCAGACGTGAGGCAATAAATCATAATATAAAGCAATAAATTACACTACGGGGGCATTGACTCATTCACAACCGATGCGTTTCAACACATGGTCCCTGTGTGGCTGCCTGGCAGGCCACTTCAGTCGGTGTGTGTGTGTGTGTGTGTGTGTGTGTGTGCAGGCTGACCGGTAGACCCCTGTGGTGGGCTGGGATTAGCCAACAGGACGGGATGGCTCACAGCAGCGGCACGCGAGAGCCGCTGGAACCAGGGAGCCGAGACGTCAGCCTTGGTACCGGTCCACCCAAAAACCGCGGGAGGGGAAGAGGGAAAAAGAGAGAGAGAGAGAGAGAGAGAGAGAGGGAGGGAGAGGGAGGGGAGGGGAGCGGTGGACAAGGGGGTGAAAGAGTAGCATGAGCAATCAATGCCACTGTCCCCGCCAAAGAAAGGGAAAGCCTCATACGACATGGATCAGGGGTGGGTTGCGTTGGGTCAAGTCCCTCTCCAGGGCGGGGCGCTAGAATCCAGTCCAAGTAATCAATCAATCATTGAACCGTTTCACCGGTTATTATGAAATCCCCTGTCCCCTGGTTGGATGTTAGATAGTTGAAACTTTAAAGGAAGAAAGAGCAGAGACTGTAGAGGGTCAGAGAGACACACACACACACACACAGGCTTCCATGCCATATGCAGTCACTCTCGTATCCACACACACGGACGCACAGGCATGCATGCCATACGTACGCATGCACACACGCACGCACGCACATACACACACACACACACACAAAGGCATGCACGACGACATACACACACACTCACTTACGCACACACACACACACACACACACACACACACACACACAGGCATTTACGCCATACGCACACTCACAATTATGTATGCACATATGCACCCACGTACGCACACACACACACACACACACATACACACACACCTGCACTGCTGTATTTTTTCAGATTTTATTTTGTTAACACATTAAATATGATGCTCTCTATCTCTCCTGGATATTTTAGCCTTGAAAGAATGCTTTAATCTTAAACCAGCTTGTACCCATATGTGTACGCAGCCTGCAGTAATCAAAGATACACTTCCACTTAAGGGTCTCGCTGTTTCTCTCAAGGACACGGATATGTGCACACAGTGACACACCTGATGTCCACACAAACATGCACATAAATATGCAAAGAAACATATCGGGTTGGTACTGTATCTACAAACACACACAAACGACCTCACAATCACAAATTTACACATGAGTGCAAAGAAGCAAAAACAGATGTACGCACAGTGCACACAGAGAAATGACTGCTCTTGAATACCACTCACTTACAACGAGAGAAAGAGGGAGAGAGGGAGAGAGAGAGGGAGAGAGAGAGGGGGGGAGAGAGAGAGAGAGAGAGAGAGAGAGAGAGGGAGGGAGAGGGAGGGAGAGAGAGAGAGCGAGAGAGTGAGAGAGAAAGTGAGAGTGAGAGCGAGAGGGAGACAGAGGGAGAGAAAGAGAGAGAGTGAGAGAGAAAGAGTGAGAGAGAGAGGAGGAGAGAGAGAGAAGGGGAGAGAGAGAGAGGGAGAGAGAGAGGGAGAGAAAGAGAGAGAGTGAGAGAGTGAGAGAGAAAGAGTGAGAGTGAGAGAGTAAGAGATGTCTGTGTCTCTAATTACCTTTGTTTGGGTGTAGCGTCATGGCCACAGAGGTAAACAACACTAACAGCACGACGAGGGCACAAACGCCAATCCCCTTCAACCAAATCTGTCACTAGAGAAAATTGGATAATTCGATTTTCCATATTTTCACCACCATTACTTTTCTATATGTGTTCTTAAATTGGGGAAGGGGTTAAGGGGGGGGGGGGGGAGGGGTCTGGTGACTCATAAAGTTTCTGTCTGGAAGGAAACAAGCTGTGTGGATACAGCAACACCGGGCCAGGCCGGACTGTGGAAAGTCAATGTATTGCTCTTGGAGCGAAAGAGTTGGGAACCGCAAGGTGCTCAACAGGGGGCTGGCGTTTCCACGCAGGACATAAATGGACTATCGGTGTGGGGAAACGGAGCCAAAACATCGCCCTGCGTTGGTTTTCAGTGGAATAAAAATAAAAGGATTTGCCTAAAATATGAATTAAAGTAATCCTGTAATCGACTACTACAACACAGCCGTTGCTACTATCATGCTACGAGTCCTGTTCTGAATCATTTTAACAACAGGATGGGCGTGCTGCATGTACAATTGGGTTGTGGTTGATTTGGACTAAGAGAAATCCACAAAATGTTTCGGGGTTTGTTTGTTCCATGTGGTGCTTTCAATTAGCGTTACATTTCACGCACATTTGAAAAATCAGTTTCAAAATCCCCTCCTCTGGGAACAGAAATGAACGCTACGGTTCGTAAGGCCAACGGCCATTTCCTCCCCTTAGATGGAGCCAGTTCCAAATGAAGTATTGTGTGGATATAAGTATTTTTGAAAAGCATGTGGTGTGCTGAAAGAACGACAGCTCCAGAAACGATGCAGCGCTAAGCGTACACTCATTGGCCCTCAGGAAGCCGTTTCTGGGAACTCTCGTCAATAATTACCCTCGCCTTCATCAGCAACATGATGAGGTTGATGTGCTCAGCAGGTTCTGATTTGTTGGAGGATTCAAGACCCGACAATTGGATTGTATTCCTTATTCTGGTTCTGGGGTGGAATTGTGTTGTTTGGATTCTTGATGGCGATGACATCCCATTATCCGCACCAGTTAGTATGATTGATATTACAACACAGGGTATATTTGATTCTGGTTAAAACCGCTTGCTATGGTTGCCTGTTACAGATAGCTACCCCCACCCCCCCCCCCTCTCCGTCCCGCTCTTCTGTGTGAGAATCTGTATGCATGCATTCGAGAGAGCATGCTTGTGATTAGTTCATCATCAGAATCAGAATCAGAATGATTTACAGTTCAGAAATTGTGCCACGTTTCATCATATGATGATGATTGATGATTATTTATGTATTCATTGTGGGGCGTGCGCGCATGTGTGTGTGTGTGTGTGTGTGTGTGTGTGTGTCTGTGTGTGTGTGTTTGTGTGTCTGAGTGTATGTGTGTGTATGTCAGTATGTGCATGTGTGGTCGTGTGTCCGTATGGGTTTTGTATGTGTGTCTCTGTATGCGTGTGGGTGTGTTTGTATGTATGTGTGTCTCTGTATGTGTGTGTGTGTGTGTGTGTGTGTGTGTGTGTGTGTGTGTGTGTGTGTGTGTGTGTGTGTGCGTTAGTGTGTCTGGTGGAGAGCCAGGAGGGGTCTCCAAGCGGGCCAGTCTGAGGGGGCCATGCTTGGCCGAGGCGCGCACTAGGAGAGCCAGTGAGTGAAAACATGTCTTCCTCTTCTTTCCAGCACACAACACGATCCCAGGCCTCCTGCAGCCTGCCCACTTTCCTACTACAACGGTCTGAACAGATTACAGAGATACAAGGGGGTAATCATCAGAGCGGGGGCCTGGGGACCCGGGGGCCCGGGGCCCCATGGCGCTGGGGGGAAAGGGAACTTTGAAAGATAAAACGATTACAAAGAACGATTCCAGCGCAATTAAAATATACTTTGTTGGTTTTGCGTTACATCGATGCATCGTCGCAAATTAACTGCTGTTCATTTGATGAATGCAATGAATTTTATTTTTTTCCCTCTGTTTGGAAATCCTATACTTCATGTTTTGGGTGTCTGTGTGTGTGTGTGTGTGTGTGTGTGTGTGTGTGTGTGTGTGTGTGTGTGTGTGTGTGTGTGGTTAGGGTTAGGGTTAGGGTTTAGAAGTTGTGCACAGATGTTCACAGATCTTAATGAGTACACATGAATAAAAAATAAACAAAAACAGGAACAGCATAAATATTAACAAAAGACATATCTATTCATCTTCGACAAAGCAGACATTCAGGATGGAGCACATTCATTATGAGTTAACGAACAGGGTCTAAAGCGGTCTCATTTGAAGTGCCCTTTGGCAAACACAGCACAGTTGCTTGAATGCGAGTGTTTATGATTTTTGCACTGGCGGCTTCTAGGGTACAGATGTTTGTCTTGCTGTCCTGGTCATTCACCACTTGGAAGACTATTGGCGTACAGGCGGTGTGCGCTTTGCCAACTTGCATAGACTTAACGGCTCCATACGGTTCAGGAATTTTGATCCGAACCATCCAAAGGTTTTTACGGGGCCCTGATCCGCTGGCTCCAGAGATGGTTTCGATATATTTGCTTTTTATTTCTGTTTTACTGTGGAGGGTTTTACGGATGCATAGCCTACTTTGGATGCAAGTCATTGTTTTGTTATATTTTAAAGCAGCATACAAATGTAACAATTTTCTTGCAAATGTGTTTACTTATTGTTGGAGCAATTTATTAACAATTAATAAATGATATCTTTCTCACATATTCTAATTGTCAAGTTGCATTCCTAATTCTTAAATAGTGAACTTTTTTAGGTAGCACAATTCTGACAAGCTACTGGGAAAGTATAACAAGTATGTTTAACTTGTGAGGTTGGGGCCAGGTGGGCCACTTCTGAAATGCGCCTGAAGTAATCCTTATGATTTACCCTTCAAACCTCCTGTGCATTGTTCGTGTATGGTTGCCATGAAGCTGACTGTCTGTTCCCTAAACATGACATCCTGAACATGGCAGGGATCTGCTTCAGGGCCATCAGGCGTCGCTGAGTTAAAAGCACGTCATGATATCCTGCTTCAGCACGTTAAAAATACCAAACTTCTCCTCATTCCCCCCTGCTCCCCCGATGGACAGAGAGCCAGACGGCGTCCCGCTGATGTAACACGGAGATACAGTACAGCTCAGGTAGCAGAAGCACTGCTTTGATTTACTAACCAAAGACAAATATTGTCAGTGTTGAAATGTATATCGCCCATTGCTCATAGCGTTTCCATAGGATCACTCTGTGCTCCGGTGCGGAGGAGCTTTACGATCAACACAATATCGGGTTACCTGCGATTTCTCCCGGCTTGACGTTTTGACAAGACCGCGTCCGGGCGCAGGTGGACGCGGGTCGCGCTGTGCTACGTACGTGTCTGTCAGCGTGCTGTCTGTTCAACGCTCACTGAAACCCTCACCGGGCGAAACGGTTCCACTGCTCTCTTCATCACTCATGAAGACGAAGCCCTGGGTGTGAGAGTCATTTTTCAGGTCCTGCAGACGCGTTCTCCTAAAAGACGTCTTTCTGGCGACGAGACAAGCGGTGCCGCGGGGTGCTGTGCAGCACAGTGGATTTACTGCCTTGGGAAAACTCGTTACACGGCAGAACATCCATTAGCCGTCGTAAATAACAATTACTGTAGTAAACTGCGTTTATTTATTTATTTATTTGTTTTCTGTATCCCTTATTGACTTAGTGTGGAACAAATAAATAAAACAATGTGAGTGTGTTAATAATTATAATGCGTCTAGAGTCCATGTGCCGCTCAGACGAGTTTTGTGTAGGGTGAGACAAATAAAACCAGCGTATGACCCAGAGTAAACTTGGCGTGGACTGATTTCGTTCTTCATTTGATGGATGGCGGTATTTAGTGATTTACCTTCCAGAAGTATGACGAGGCCTGTCATCCATAGGTCCTGTGGTGAATGCCAGAGGTAGGGATTACTCGTAATTGTGTTTTGGACCAAGGTTACTTTTTCAGCTGATTACCTACAGTAAACATACGTCTAATGGCAGTGAACACATTTGAAATGAAAGGATTTTACACACAAGCTTAATACACACACACACACACACACACACACACACACACACACACACACACGCACACACACACGCACGCACACACGCACACACACGCACACACACACACACACACACACACACACACACACACACACACACACACACACACACACACACACACAGGCACGCAAATAGAAACGAAAGTACGCATGTGCACACGCACACACACACACACACACACACACACACACACACACACACACACACACACACAGATACATGCACACACACACACACACACACACACACACACACACACGCTTCAAAGTCTGCATCATCTGTCATTATAACAAATAGGTTGACATTAGTGGAGAAATCAGTGATTAACTGTCATCATTTCCAGAGAACAAACGATTGAACGGTTGAATGGAAAGATTTAACACTGAGCTCGCTTAGATTCTAATTGAATTTCCAGTGTAATTAAAAATATATTGAGACAATTTGACATGGTGCAATCAAATATAAATCCATCTCACCACCAGAAGGTTCAAATAAGATATCACTGGCACTACCCTGTTTCCAGTCTGAACAGACACGACCCTAGAAGAGTTACTTCCAATTACTTATAAGGACATATACTTATAAGGACTTATAAGGCCCTCGTGCCTAACCCTAAACCTAACCCTAACCCTAACCCACTTATAACTACAATAACAGAGCATGCTGCAGAGAAGCAAATCCACGACTTCACACTAGAACAGAACACGAGTTAAAACGTGTCCAGAATACAAGTTAGTCAAGTAAAGTCAAATAGTTAGTTAACTAGTAGACAGAGGAGATGTAAATTCACAAGTTAAAACTAGTACAGAACGCTAGTTAAAAGACTAGTACAGAGAACCAGTTAAAACTAGTACAGAACGCTAGTTAAAAGACAAGTTAAAACCACAGAACACAAGTTTAAACTAGTAGAGGACACAAGCTGAGAGACAAGTTAAAACTAGTACAGAACACTAGTTAAAACTAGTACAGAGAACCAGTTAAAACTAGTACAGCGCACAAGAGAGCACTATTGTTTTATGCTGAGGAAGAATTGCCAAAATGGCAGACAAAGGCCTCTGATTCAGCCACACATCATCATTATCATCATCATCATCATCCTCATCATCAAGACATGCGTTTGCATAATTTAAACTGTTGCCTAACAATGTTTTTTTTTTAATAGGTTACAGTTGTCTTTTTCCTTTATGAAGTTATTATTTTTATATCTTTTCTTTATAAATCCTTACAGAACCAGAACCAGATGTGGAGTTTGGTTGTTTGGGGTGAGATTTGGATTTGGAAGCCATTGAGAAAATAACGTTGGTATCTACCTCTAACGCAATGAAAAACTATATTTACCATGCTTGTATATCTTGGCAGGGGACCCACTGGTGACATTAGGCTTCTGGCCTTCAGCCTGGAGCTCTGGGCAGCCCCCATCTGTAGGAAGCAGCTGGCTCTGTTCGTTTCCACAGCAGTGCTGCCTCCCACAGACACACATACGTATTGTTGTAAACAATGTTTTTACCAGTGGAAGTGACATGTTCACCTTGAGTATGGCCTGAAATGTGAGGTTGGGTGGTGTTGCTTTGTGTTCACTTTGTGTTTGTTTGTTTGTTTGTTTGTTTGTTATTCATATTTTATTTGTGTTATTTATTACTTAAAAAATTGCTATATCGTCACCCTTTTAAAGTATTGGCCTAAGTCATATTTTCAAGTTGTTCAGAAAACAGAAAAAACTGAACCATATATAGAGTAGTATATTATACTCTATATATGGTTCAGTTAGAGTATATTATACTCTATATATGGTTCAGTTAGAGTATATTATACTCTATATATGGTTCAGTTTTTTCTGTTTTCTGAACAACTTGAAAATATGACTTAGGCCAATACTTTAAGAGGGTGACGATATGAAGATTTGTGTTGTTATGTTGTGGTTCTATAATGCGGGTGTGAATGTGTGAATGTGTGTATGTATGAATCATTAAACTCATGTAATGATTCATAACGAGAAGACTCTCACACACACACACACACACACACACACACACACACACACACACACACACACACACACACACACACGCACACAAACACATGTTTGCATCCACCCTGACCTCACACATTGGAGACTGTCATCGATGTGTTGATGGATGGTCCTGACTCTCTGCGATCTGCAACGCTCTCATCTCAGTCCTCTCTGGGGTTTCTCTCCATGACACACACACACACACACACACACACACACACACACACACACACACACACACACACACACACACACAGATGCTTGCACGAATGCAAACACACACACACACACACACACACACACACACACAGATGCTTGTACGAATGCAAACACACACACACACACACACACACACACACACACACACACACACACACACACACACACACACACACCAAATAACCGCCAAAGAGAAGTGAGTTTGTGTAAAGGTGTGTACTTCACATGCTTGTGTGTGTTTGTGTTAACGAGTAAACGCTTGTACATTTGTCCCTGTGCATTTACCTGTGTATCTGTTTGTGTGTACAACTCAAAGGTTAGGTTAGGTTTTGTGAGTGTGTGTGTGTGTGTGTGTGTGTGTGTGTATATTTGCCTGCTAGTGTGTGTGTGTGTGTGTGTGTGTGTGTAGATCAATTCTGTGTGTGTTCTGTGTGCACATTTGGAATGAAAAATGATGTAGCGGGGGGGAACGACAAGAGCAGTGTTCACAGGCTGCTAGTGTGTGTGTGTGTGTGTGTGTAGATCAATTCTGTGTGTGTTCTGTGTGCACATTTGGAATGAAAAATGATGTAGCGGGGGGGAACGACAAGAGCAGTGTTCACAGGTTAAATGAACCCAGTGCTTCTCTGTTGCTCGTTATCTCTGCACTCACGTTACCTCACCGGGCAAATATGACAAAGTTCACAGAGTTTGCTCTGGTGAAGCACTGCAGTTTGTACACAAGACGTTTGTAACACACTCAGTCAAACATCAGTCAGTGCTGGGGACCGGACCGGACCATCTGGCTCGCTTGACCTCGACGAGGACGACGGATTTATCGACAACGTTTGACATTTTCTTTCTGATCTTAATTGGCGCTGGGCTGGCCCAATCACATCGCTAAAGCCCGCCCCCTTTGGGCTCTGTGCCCGTGGTGAAACGGCGCATCTGCAAATAAAGAGTTCCAAAACGGACGAGGCCAAACGCAAAGGAGGCGCGGAGAAGTTGTTTTTTTTGGGGGGGGGGGGGGGGGGGGGGGTGGTTTGCTACTTTGATCACACAAACAGCTCCGATGTTAGTTTTTTTAACTTAATGGGACGCAGAACTCAGAAACTAAACAAGCTTACCCAACTTGACTGAGGGGACCTTCAGTTCTGTGTGCGGAGAATGTGTTTGGTTACAATATTGACAGCATTCGTGTGGATAGGTGGACAACTGAATTGTTAAATAAAGGGCCGTTATTCTATTCTAAAAGATCGGTCCTAACTGTTACTTGCACCCCGGTCCTCCTTGTAGATGTGAGGCTATATACGTGTGCTATACTTCAGTTAATACAGGAGGAGGTAAACTCAGAGCATTAGAGGGCCCCTCTGTGGCCGGTAGAGCCAGAGAAACCTACATGTGTGCAAAAGATTGCGTTCGGTCCGTCTGGGCCAAACCAGGGACTATTCTCTGTCCCGGTCAAGCAGTCAGGTCAGTCCGCATCATGATGTCAGGGCTCAAAAACGAAAAAAAGAGGGGAATAAAAATATTTGCTAGTAATAGTTTCCAATGTTTTAGAGATTTGCAGCTGGTAACGTGAGGTGCAGCTCATTTTGTTCAATGTATTTGTTCTTGTTTTTCCATTTTTGTTGTCCTCAAGAGATGAGGAAATTCCAAATGCCCCCCCCTGGGTTTCCATCCCTCATCTGCACTTGCTTTTTCTCCTATTGTCTCTTTTATTGTGCAAAAGGTTTAAAACAGTATTACAATTGAGAAAGAGTGAAAGGCGCTATACTGGGCCAAATGTTTGGCGCAATATGAATGTCAGCTTTGTGCGTGTGTGTGTGTGTGTGTGTGTGTGTGTGTGTGTGTGTGTGTGTGTGTGTGTGTGTTCGTGTGAGAGACTTTCCACATTTTGTCACTGCGCTCCTCTAGCTGCTAATTCGACACAGCAAAACTGAGCTAACTGTAAGCAGAAGTGGCCGATGGATTGGAAGAGAGCGCGACAGCGAGAGAGAGAGAGAGAGAGAGAGAGAGAGAGAGAGAGAGAGAGAGAGAGAGAGAGAGAGAGAGGGAAATAATGTGGAGGCAAATACGGAGAGAGGGAGATGGAGGGAAATAAAGAAAGATAGCGAGAGAGAGAAATAAAGCCAGAGGAGGAGAACAGAGATGTGTGTCGCTAGAGAGGTGTTGGACGCATGCTTAAGAGGAGCGGTGGTGTCAAACTCACAACACGAGAGACGCCAGAGCGAGAGAGAGAGAGAGAGAGAGAGAGCAAGAAAGAGAGAGAGAGAGAGAGAGAGAAAAAGAGAGAGAGAAGGAGAGGTAGAGAGAGAGACAGAGAGAGAGAGAGAGAGAGAGACAGACAGACAAAGCAACATGAGTCAGCACGCCCACCCGTGTTTCCTTAGACGTATGTGTTGGGAGACTCTGGGACAAGACGCCCATAGACTAACGGGGAGGGGGGTGCCCAGAGCAACTGGACTTCCAGAGATTGGCCTGAGAAAGTCTCTGTAGACAGTTTGTTGGATCCATCCCCAGAGTGGGCAAGCCTGTGTGTGTCTGTGTGTGTGTGTGTGTGTGTGTGTGTGTGTGTGTGTGTGTGCGCGCGCGTGTGTATGTATGTGTGAGCTGCTGTCTGCGACCGCAAGCACCATATGGGTGTGTTTCCTTAGCTGCATGCTGTGTTTTGTTTGGAGTGCCAAGAATAAGCCCGGTAACACACAGCGAAGTCATTCTTCCTACTTGTCACTTCGGGTGGGGATGAAATGTTTAATTCCTCTGCAGCTCCCTGCCCTCCGTGCTGGGTCGGATCCGGGCGGGGGACGGCGGGGGACGGCGGGGGACGGGGGGGACGGGACCTGGAGGGGTTGGATCCAGAGGAAGACGTGGGCAATGTGGCCAGAGCTGCCAGAGCAGAGGTACATAAAGGGAAATCAAATCAAGCCCATAGGTCTGCGGAAACGAAAAGGAACGCCTTTCGGGTTATGAGGAGAAAGACACATCCTACTTAAAATGTGTTAAAAAAATGTTTAAAAGGCGTACGAGCAGGCTTGCATGGCCCCTCCTCTCCCCGTCTCTCTGTCTGTCTGTGCGGAGAGGGGATGTTTTCATGAGCGCAGTGATGACTTGTGCTAACGGCAGTGTATCGTGAGCACTTAGTGTCTTGGCACGCAGCCAGCTAGCATAGTCCGGGCTGCAGGGATTATCTGCGGTGAGGACGGATCTGCTGATCAAGGGTGCTGCTGTGTAGATGTATGCGGTGTGCATGCATGTACGGAATCATCAGCTAAGAAGGTGCACGGTATGCGCTGGGTGAAGGATGTATTTTTCCAGCCCTCTGAACCAAATGTGGAAGATAAGGAAAAAACCGATTGATGTAAAGTTGGGTTGAGCTTTTACGATACAAAATGCAGTCGCTTGGTGTATGATTTTTTTTTTTTTTTTTAATATTGCTGACAATCCTCTCGCATGTTCTCGGATTACTTGTGTAACATCTATGTATTTGTCTGGGCGTTGAATGAAGGTTCCCCATTCACTGGTGTCTTGATGTGCTGCATATCTTGCTGCGGTCCAGACAGACTTTAACTCACAAACACACACTCATTATATAAAAACACAGACAAAACAAGAAAGACCGCGAGAAGGAAGGCAAGACAGAACACAGAACAGGAACGAAACAAGACCCAAGCTTAATCAAATGAAACAGAAACAAACAGTGACAGGTGTGGCAACCCGGCTGAGGGAGTGAACCTGCCTTCCCTCAATCAGCACGCAAATCTCTTAGTTGTTAAGCACATCCGTTCCATGTTAAGGGTGGCGGTGCGTGTATATTCCTGTGTTTGCAGTGTTCATTTGAGTCTTTATTCTTCGGCGCTTTGAAGGAAAGCCGCTGCCGCCAACACTCACAGAGAGCAAGGGCCATTCCATTCCATTCCTCATGGGCGTCTAAATGCATTTGAACGTGACTAATTGTTATCCCATTAAAAGGAGATCATGCGAAGACTCATCTCCGAGCTCGTTCACAGCCCTACCCGTGGGCTACCGTGTTCAGAACTCAAACCGTTTCCCCTGCATGCGCTTCCCCTGTGGGGTGTGGCCAGACACATCCTGCGCTAACACAGCAGAGTCTAGCACCATCCACGATACACAAAGCCTCTCTTCATGACGGGCGGCGTCCACAGTCAGTGGAAACCAACGTAGGACCAGGAGAACGATCGCTACAGCAGGGACGCCAGATCTCCTCCGAGGCCTGTGGGTTGAGAGAGCAAGGAGGGTGGGGGGGGGGGGGTGAACCACCAGACACCTAGGTGTAGGTGAAGGTGTCTCCCTTCTATATCATATGTCAGATCCGTTCCTGCCCAGAGCCTTCAGAGATGCTCCGGAACTGTCCGTCAAGCGTGCCTGCCTGCCTGCCGTTACAGAGGCGCAAGTTGTTGGGGGTGGGGGTGGTGGTGGGGTGGGGGATTAAAACTCAAATTCCTGACTGTGTAAGCACTCGTTCCAACTGTCAAGGCGAGGAGCGTCTGGAAAAATATGTGCGGGGTGATTGGCAGGGCCAGGGAACAACGCAGGGCGTTGAGCACGGTGGGAGGATACGGGCCGACAGTCCCGAGTCGAGCTGCAGGGGTGTGAAGATGACAAATTGCTGGGGGAGTCATCATAGACTGCAGTGGTATCAATACAAAGAAAAGAAAAAAAAAAGGTGAAGCAACAGAAAGAAAAAAAACAAAACCATGGCTTAACAGACCGGTGCTGTTTTGGACAAACCCATTTCCCAAAACATTGGTGGGTTCTGAATGAACAACTGTTGACAAGCATATGGAGAACAGCTGCCATGTGATCCGTTTCTTCCTTTCCACGCTTTTTTCCGTCTGTAGGCGAGTCTGTGAGAACGTATGGCGGGGCGTACACTGCGCAGACGGCCAAGAGACAGCCGGTCACGGTGCCTGAGACAGACAAGAACTAAAAAAGGGGGAAGAGGAAAGAAAAGAAAGAGACATTGAAATGAACAGAGACAGAGCCGGGATGGGAAACATAAAGATGGCTGCGACAAAAAAAAAAGGAATGGAGAAGACACGAAAAGCAATAAAAACTAAAGTGAGGATGGGAGTTTTCTCTAGGGAAGAATTATGTAAACGTCAAAACTAAGCTTAACCTTTAACATTGTGTGTGTGTCCTCATGTCAGAAAGACCAATGGCATCAATAAGCACAGGTATTTTATTAAATACACAGCCTGCCTGCTTTACTAGTAGTAACTGTAGTGGTTCCATCAGGGGCCGATAACAGCACAGATGAGGATACCTGACAAACCGTGTGTTTGGTTAACCGGGGAGCACAATGGGAATGGCAAAACGGAAAACCTCTTCGTCCCACAAACTTGTAGCAATATAGTGTACTCCCTGTAACAATAAATGAGAGTTTGTGTTCCGTGTTTTAATTATTACTGTCCAGATCCTTGTCATAACAACTTTTATCAGCAGGAAGTAGGCAACTGGAAAGGTTAATATCATCATTCTTCAAAATGGATTGTATCCAGTGGCTGTGTCAAAATAAATGTTAGCTGGCCTCAACAGATCCGTGACTTGCTTTCGGAGCAAAATATATTTATAACGCTAAAGATAAAATGTTAATATGCAACTTGTGCAGTTAACACATTTACATAACAACCTCAGTTTCACTGCAGAAGAGATACTTCTCTGCAGTGAAACATGCATGTGAATATGAGCTTTGGTGTCAAATCAATCATATTTCTAAAATACTTGTTTCCATGAGGATCTTAACGCCAATGGCATCGCAACAGCTGGAATAAGGAGAAGAAGCCAATCTTTTCATCAATCTTTTCAACGTTTTAAGTAATGTACTGACTTCTGCAAGGTTATAAAACACATTTCAGCACGCAGTAAAGACGAATAAAATCAGCAATGCTATGTGTGCTTGCATGTCCCTTGGAGAGTATTCACACCTGTGCATTTCACTTGCTCGTGCACGTCAAACACATGCCCGACGGTCGTTGAAAAGCGTGTCAGCTGAATCTCCGCCACGGTCTTCCCCTCAGGAACCAACGTCACGACCGGGATGTAAACCAGACTCGGCGGGACGGCGCGGTCCAGGCACGCACTGTTCACAAGTTCAGGCCCCATGTGCCTGCGCGCGTCGCGTGGGTCTTCAGATGGTGTGAGGTGGTCGAACGTCCAGGGGTCTGTTTAATGAACTAGTCTGTTCACTCCATCAGTGGAATGGAAAGACGTGCTCCCAGCACAGTAGTGAGAGGGTTACATCCAGAGAGCCGTATAATGAGGAGTCATTGAGAAGATTAGGTGATATCAAAGGGAAGCCAGTTTGATAAAAAAGTTGTGATAGTCATCTTGATCTCCAGATGTCTTCTGAAGGAAGGGATGTTGCACATTGTAAATACTGCCCTCAAGGTTTCAACACAGATGGCTGACAGTGCTAAATGTACATTCAGAGGCATGTGACGACACAAGTGGACGTTGTCTTCCCTTTGAGCTAGCTACTGAAGACGGAATGAAGAACAGAAGGCCAAACTACAAGACTGAACTCATATTATAAATCAAATGACCGGGTGCAGTCAATCAGTAAGATCAGAGCCGAGATATCAGTGTTGGTGTTGTGGCCCGAGGCTGGGGCCTTTTATTTTTCCAAATCTCCGCTCGGTAATAAAAATAAAATGCAATAAATGCGTGAAATAAATGCAAGTCCAGGGGCTCTTGTGGTTTGCTCCGCAGTGTACCTTGGCTTGGAGGAGGACGGTGGGGGTGTGGTCATAAAACGACATACACCAACTCTTGCATGAAAGATAGAGTTGGTGATAACTCTATCCGTTACTCTGATAACTCTTCTGGAATCAATCTTTGCTCTTTGTTTGTTGACAGTGTTAGAAGGCAAATGCTGAGGTCTGTCATGGTCATGGTCAGGTGTGACGCAGTTGGATGATTCTATCACCAATACAAGATCATACATTTTAATTGAGCTTCCTCACCTCATTCCCATGTGCTCATGTGAATAAACAGTCCCAAACGGAAATAGTGATGTTTCTCTGTCCGTCTCTGGAGTCCAATTAGAGACGTTTGCTTTGACGTTTGAAGTTTGCAGCATCTCAATCAACGAGGGCCTAATCACAGGCACTCTAGAAAGGCGACCATAATTAAACCTGTAATTAAACCTTTTTTTTTGGGAGGCATAGAAAATGAAAGGATGGTTTGTATGTAAACAGTGTTTTTTTCTCAGTGTGTGTGTGTGTGTGTGCATCTGTGTGTCTGCACGTGCTCACATTAAGGAGCGACTAAAGGGACCGTAATAGCAAGATTTATGACTCAACATAAACCGTCTAGCGAAATCCTCCACAGTTGTTCTCCACGGTGCAGATTTTAAAACCTGCAGTTCTTCTCTACCGTTGTCCACTTCAGACAATCCCGAGGACCAATGGAAATGGAAAAATAAAAATGTCTATACTTCAGGGGCAAACAAGCCTTTGTCTACCTAAACCACAGGCTTCTTATTACATTTGGGTTTGACACAGCTTTATTTTCGTAGATTGATGTCAAGAAGGTTGCTGTCAAAGTATTTAGATTATGTTTATTATGACTAACGGGCCTAACTGGACTCAATACAAACACAGAGTGATTACAACAAATTTAATTCTGACTCAGACGAAATCTTGGATAGAAATGCACTATATTGTCATTTTATATGTATACACCGTAACTATACTGTAAGCACGAGCTCTGAAGGAATAGTAGCCAACATCACTGGCTTTATGAAAAGAAGGCTGCCTGTATTATGGAAAATCAATATGTTGTCAGTTTTCCACAATTTAAATTTTTGCTTTCTCATGGTGTATTATCTAGTTCCACATATGTTTTCCCATATGGCCTGGAGTAAGCTATACAAAAGTGGGGTAGGCTCAGGAACTGCTTGTCAATACATACCGTTCCTAACTGCCGACCAAACAAAAGGAGTTTGCACATATCGGCAGTGCTGCAGGGGCCTCTTGCCTTCAGGTAAACATCCATGGATAATTGTATTGTGTGCAGGGAACTGTGAACTGTGTTAAAGGTCTCGGTGAAACTGTATTCTGGACTCACGCTGCTGGAGGGGAAATTGCTGTATGCATACATTAAATTGGTTATTTTCTACAACCATTGTGTGCTTTTTTGTGTGCTTCTTTTCATTGTGTGCTTTTTTTCACTTCATCTCATAAGGTGAAGTGAAAATAAATGAAGGAGAGTTTGTATAAATTTGACGTTTGCAATATGCAACACAATTGTACAACAAAGATAAGTTTTTTTTTATCAAGGTAGTCATTTAGATTTGCTTATGTTCATCCTGCAGTAATTCCACGTGTTGCTCATTTCAAGTCTTACACAACCTTCGGACATGTTCTCTGATTGGACGTCTCTGCCCTGAGGAAAAGGCTGGAGATTGAACTCTCTGTTTAAGGAATGCAATACATGACACTTCCGAACCTGCTCAGTATCCACAATAACTCTGTGTGAAGGGTGTGTGGCTTTGAATCAAATCTAAATTGTGTTGTTACATGTTAGTTGTTAATATGTCAGAGTCAATTCATCATCTTTTCATCGAGACATTGAGACAAGCAAGATAATATTGGGGAAATGCATGCATGTATTTAACCTTATCAACATTCCATAGGAGCTTACGGAATCAAGAAAACCAAATTCTTGGAGATGAAATGCTCTACCTAGTTGGTACCATGAAGTGATGTTCTGCGTGTGGAATCGACATATTCTCAAGCATTGTTCTGATGCCTCTGCTTACCATTCCACCTTGTAATGAAGGTAAGATTCTGGTGTAAGGTGGTCCCTGATCAATACGAAGATCACGATTGAGGAACTCCACACCAGAGAACATAGCATCGATGTGATCCGACTGTCAAACAGTTGGTACATTAAGAAAGAGACCCCTTTATCAGTCATTGATTGTATTGAACGGTCCTTGACCTCTCAGGCATGGCTGCTTGGACTGGTATAGAGTTACCCCGAAAATAATCCTAACACCAAAAGATGTACTTCTTAAACCTTATCTACTTAAAATTCAGTCAATGCTTGTCAATGAGTAAATGTGATCCCAGTACACATGTGTGTAACCAGTGTCATCTGTATGAAGTTATACATTTACAATCAAGTCTCTTATGTTGCAGGTTATTTGGGGGCATATAGGACAACGACCCTATACTTTGACAACACGCTGATAGTGGGTTGGAGGGCCCAGGGGGAAACTCCTGGAGGCTCACAGACGAAGACAAAGAAATGTTCTTTGACCAGTTCGACAACCTGCTACATCTGCTACATCTCTTCCCTGATTGGTTCCGGTAATGAATCTTGACCGTCAATCACATGCACGCCGCACACACAGCGTTACCAGAGATCCACCACAGGTGCATGAATGCCACATTATTCAATGGCAGCGAGACGCAGGGAGGGAGGAAACAGGGAGGGAGGAATCAGGGAGGGAGGAATCAGGGAGGGAGGAATCAGGGAGGGAGGAAACAGGGAGGGAGTTTTTGTTTGGGGGGGGGGGGGGGTTGTTTATTTCAAAATCTTTCGATCTTCTGCATCCTGCTCTCACTCTCTGCAACCCTCAAATCTGACCTCCAGCATTTTCAATAACACAGTAAGGATAGGTTGATTATAGTACTGGTCCTATAAAAAAAAAGTAAAATTGTCTGAAGTGAAATTCAAGGAACAAGTGTAAATGCATGACTTTACAACATGCCAATTGCATTATGCAAGACAGTTAAAATAGTTTTCACCTTAGTAGTAATTTACAGTACACAGTACACATTATCGGTGACACATTATTCATGTCAAACATTATGAAGTGTTACATAAGTTGGAGTTTGAACTGTAATGTGTGAGGACCGTGCTCTTTGAAACGAGAAAATCCCCCCCAGTGTCTGCAGGAACATGGTGTGATGGGTATGTTGCTCTGTATCAAGTCATGTGTGGTGGTGACATGGTGCCTGGTAGTATGTCTGTTTTTAACTCGAGTGTCGTAATTGTTCTAAGCTGGCTCATCATGCTTGAATCTTGAATCTTGGAAATGAAATGAATCAAAGAAGGGAAGAAGAAGAAAGGGCTTGTAGATTAACCACGTCTCTCCGGCTCTCTTCCTAGGTATCATGGAGTCCAATTCAGCACGTGGAATATCCATATTCTTCAGTGTTTTTCTAATCCCTCTCCTTATTACCCCACCTTGTAATGGAGGTAAGATTCTGGTGTTTTCTGTGGAGGGTAGTCACTGGATCAATATGAAGCTGATGATTGAGGAACTCCACGCCAGAGGACATAGCATCGATGTGATCCGGCCGTCAACAAGCTGGTACATTGAAGAAGCGTCTCCTTTGTATGACTCCATCAATATCCCTCAAACCAAGCAATTTAAAAATCTCGTTCAAGGATTTTTAGAGAAGTACATAAGGGTATGTTATTGTCAAATTCATACTATATTTTATACATCTAGCCTTTATGAATACTTAATAATGTATATATTTAATAATGTACATAATCTAAGTACTGACTTGATGTTTTGGTCCATTAAGTACATTCAAATACTGACATAGTTTCTTATTGTCACTCAGGTACAGAGAGAAGGATCATCATCACTTACGTTCCTCAAACTCACTGGGCAGTTCCTCTCAATTATCTCTGAGATCCATTCAATGTACTGTGAAATGCTTGCTCAAATCTTTGAAGATGAAAGGCTACTCCAGAGCCTATCAGACGCCCGGTATGACCTGGTTCTGACCGACCCTGCCATCGCAACGGGCGTCGTCCTGGCCAAGTATCTCAAGCTCCCTACGGTTCTCAACGTCCGCTGGATCACCAGTGGAGACGGGCACTTCATCATGGCCCCGTCGCCGCTGTCCTACATCCCTGTCCCGGGCTCGGGTCTGACAGACAACATGAGCTTCACGGAGCGCCTCAAGAACGTGTTCTTTCACGGCCTCATTGTTTTCCAGGAGGTGTTCATGGTG
This sequence comes from Micromesistius poutassou, assembly GCF_964030765.1. NCBI lineage: Eukaryota > Metazoa > Chordata > Actinopteri > Gadiformes > Gadidae > Micromesistius > Micromesistius poutassou. The sequence continues at coordinate 2,182,654 of NC_140280.1, read as the reverse complement.
GGGCCTCATTATAAAGCCATTTGTGACAAGTACATTGAGGGAGGGTGTGACACCATCTCACTCTTCCAGGAAGCGGATATTTGGCTGTTTAGGTCGGACTTTGTGTTTGACTTTCCTCGGCCCACCATGCCAAATGTAGTTTATATAGGGGGCTTCCAGTGCAAGCCTGCCTGGCCCCTCCCAGCTGACCTGGAAGCGTTTGTTGAGAGTGCCGGGGAGCATGGAGTGATCATCATGACCCTGGGTACTTATGTGAATGCTTTACCAGATGACATCGCAGAGGATATTGCCAGGGTCTTTGCAAAGATGCCTCAAAAGGTAATGGTGATCAGACATTGATTGTATTGAACTGTCTCTGCCTTCACAGGCCTGGCTGGTCGAATGGGCATAGAGTTTCCCCGAAAAGAATCATACCACCAAAATACTACAATGCTTTGCCCTGGCTACTAATACGTGTTTTACTTCAAACAAAAGTGTTCTGCTTAACCTTTAGCTACTTGCAGTCAATGCTCATCAATGAGTAAATATATTTCTAGTACACAGTGTGTGTAACCAGTGTCTGTTCTCTGAATGAGAGTTGAGTGATACATTAACAATCAAGTCTCTTCTTTTGTAGGTAATTTGGAGGCACGTAGGAAAAAGACCATCTGCCTTGGGCAACAACACGCTGATAGTGGATTGGATGCCCCAGAAGGACCTCCTGGGCCACCCTCAGACCAAGGTGTTTGTGGCTCACGGAGGAACCAATGGAGTCCAGGAGGCCATATACCATGGCGTCCCAGTGCTGGGCATACCCCTGTTCTTTGACCAGTTCGACAACCTGCTACGTCTTCAGGAGAGGGGAGCGGGAAAGATTATAAAGCTGGCTGATGTAAACGGTCACAGCTTTGAGCAGGGACTCAAGGAAGTGCTCCACCAAGACAGTTACAGACACAACATGCAGAGACTGTCCCATCTGCACAGGGACCAGCCCATTCCCCCCATGGACCATGCCATCTTCTGGCTGGAGTACGTGATGCGCCACAAAGGTGCAGCCCACCTGCGTACGGAGGCTTATAAGATGCCCTGGTACTCCTACTACTCTATAGACGTACTGGTGGCTCTGTCGGCTGCAGGAACTTTCTTTCTTCTCTCTACTTTTATCATGTATAGGTTCTTGTGCTGCAGAGGGAGAACATCCAAGGTCAAAAAACATTGACTCAAGTGCATATTTAATTAGTTTAAATTTTAGTAGTATGCAAGTAGTATACATTCTGTGCTTTTCCTGAAAACTATACAAAGCAACTGGAATTGGCGTTCCCACATTTATAGAACACCTTCCTGGTCAAATTATACAAAAATGAATAATACAAATGATGTTAATATCAAATAAACAAAAATTCAAACTGAGTTTTAACTTGTGTGTTTGTAGGTTAGACAATTGCCTTTTATGCTAATTACTACGTTCACCTTAGTAGTAATTTAGTAATTTAATAAATAACAAGTACAAATTATCAGTGACACATTATTCATGTCAAACATTATGAAGTGTTACATAAGTTTCACTTTTTCTCGTTCACTGATTGGGCAGCACGCCTGTGAGAAAAATCTTGGAGTTTGAACTCTAATGTGTGTGGACTGTACTCTTCGAAACGACAAAATCCCCCCCAGTGCCCAGTGTCTGCAGGAACATTGTGTGATTGGTATGTTGCTCTGTATCAAGTCATGTGTGGTGGTTACATTGTGCCAGTTAGCATGTCATTTGTTGTCACAATTGTTCCAAGCTGGCTCATCATGATTTATTGTTGAAACATAGGAAATTAAATGAATCAAAGAAAAGAGTGCTTGTAGATTAACCACATCTCTCTGGCTCTCTTCCTAGGTACCATGGAGTCCAATTCAGCACGTGAAATATCCATATTCTTCAGTGTTTTTCTAATGCCTCTCCTTATTACCCCACCTTGTAATGGAGGTAAGATTCTGGTGTTTTCTGTGGATGGTAGTCACTGGATCAATATGAAGATCATGATTGAGGAACTCCACGCCAGAGGACATAGCATCGATGTGGTCCGACCGACAACAAGCTGGTACATTGAAGAAGCGTCTCCTTTGTATGACTCCATCAATATCCCTCAAACCAAGCAATTTGAAGATTTCATTCAAGGATTTTTAGAGAACTACATAAGGGTATGTTATTGTCAAATTAATACTATATTTTATACATCTAGCCTTTATGTATACTTAATAATGTATATATTTAATAATGTACATAATATAAGGACTGACTTGATGTTTTGGTTCATTAGGTACATATTCAAATACTGACATACTTTCTTATTGTCACTCAGGTACAGAGAGAAGGATCATCATCACTTACGTTCCTCAAACTCACTGGGCAGTTCCTCTCAATTATCTCTAAGTTCCATTCAATGTACGGTGAAATGCTTGCTCAAATCTTTGAAGATCAAAGGCTTCTCCAGAGCCTATCAGACGCCCGGTATGACCTGGTTCTGACCGACCCTAGCATCGCATCGGGCGTCGTCCTGGCCAAGTATCTCAAGCTCCCTACGGTTCTCAACGTCCGCTGGATCACCAGTGGAGACGGGCAGTTCATCATCGCCCCCTCGCCGCTGTCCTACATCCCTGTCCCGGGCTCGGGTCTGACAGACAACATGAGCTTCACGGAGCGCCTCAAGAACGTGTTTTTTCATGGCCTCATTTTTTTACAGGAGGTGTTCATAGTGGGGCCTCATTATAAAGCCATTTGTGACAAGTACATTGAGGGAGGGTGCGACAGCATCTCACTCCTCCAGGAAGCGGATATTTGGCTGTTCCGGTCAGACTTTGTGTTTGACTTTCCTCGGCCCACCATGCCAAATGTAGTTTATATAGGGGGCTTCCAGTGCAAGTCTGCCCGGCCCCTCCCAGCTGACCTGGAAGCGTTTGTTGAGAGTGCCGGGGAGCATGGAGTGATCATCATGACCCTTGGTACTTTTGTGAATGCTTTACCAGATGACATCGCAGAGGATATTGCCAGGGTCTTTGCAAAGATGCCTCAAAAGGTAATAGTGATCAGACATTGATTGTATTGAACCCCTGCCTTCACAGGCATGGCTGCTCGGTCGGCATAGTTTCCCTAAACAGAATCATACCACCAAAATACAATGTTTTGCCATGGATACCAATGCGTGTTTTTTACTTCAAACAAATGTGGTCTGCTTAACCTTTAGCTACTTTAAAAAAAATGCAGTCAATGCTCATCAATGAGTAAATGTGATCCTAGTACACAGTGTGTGTAACCAGTGTCTGTTCTCTGAATGAGAGTTAACAATCAAGTCACTTCTTTTGCAGGTTATTTGGAGGCACATTGGAAAAAGACCATCTGCCTTGGGCAACAACACGCTGATAGTGGATTGGATGCCCCAGAAGGACCTCCTGGGCCACCCTCAGACCAAGGTGTTTGTGGCTCACGGAGGAACCAATGGAGTCCAGGAGGCCATATACCATGGCGTCCCAGTGCTGGGCATACCCCTGTTCTTTGACCAGTTCGACAACCTGCTACGTCTTCAGGAGAGGGGAGCGGGAAAGATTATAAAGCTGGCTGATGTAAACAGTCACAGCTTTGAGCAGGGACTCAAGGAAGTGCTCCACCAAGACAGTTACAGACACAACATGCAGAGACTGTCCCATCTGCACAGGGACCAGCCCATTCCCCCCATGGACCATGCCATCTTCTGGCTGGAGTACGTGATGCGCCACAAAGGTGCAGCCCACCTGCGTACGGAGGCTTATAAGATGCCCTGGTACTCCTACTACTCTATAGACGTACTGGTGGCTCTGTCGGCTGCAGGAACTTTCTTTCTTCTCTCTACTTTTATCATGTTTAGGTTCTTGTGCTGCAGAGGGAGAACATCCAAGGTCAAAAAACATTGATATATTATATATATATATATATTATATATATATTATATATATATATATATATATTATATATATATATACATATTTAAGTAGTTTAAATTCTAGTAGAATGCAAGTAGTATACATTCTGTGCTTTTCCTCAAAAACTATACAAAGCAACTGGAATTGGCGTTCCCACATTTATAGAACTCCTTCCTGGTCAAATTCTATAAAAATGAATAATACAAATGATGTTAATATCAAATAAATAAAAATTCTAACTGAGCTTGAACTTAGAAATCCTTGGTTAGTGTATTAATTTACGCATGAACACAAAAATACAGAACTTTGCGGGCAAATTAAGCATGATTATACTTCAACCCATATTTGTATTTTTTGGTTGGAAAGGAATTAAAAAAAGACCAAGGCTTTCTGTCCAGTATTCCAGTTTTAACTATTATTATTTGAGCTGAATGGGAACTAGTGATGATAAAGCTTAGACTTCACCTGGAATATTCATGTGATAGTTTATTACCAACGTAAGAGCGGTCTGACAAGGCGTCCCTCAGATGTAAGAGAGAGGGATCCAAAAAGGCACGGGTCCAGAGCAGCCAGGACCAGAGGCTAATGGCAGTAATACTATTGCAGCTTACGCGGTATCTCAAGTCCTAACAGGGAGGGCACAATAATGTCAAAGGGAATATTAAACTGGGCTTAATGCGGGGGGGTGCTGGGACAGGCCAGGGGGAAAACAGAGGTAAAGGGAGAGACCTATAGGTAGTAGGACCAGGAGCATGTAACCAAACACAAGAATAAGAGGAAAACAAATTGAACTAAAGCTGCATCAAATCAAATCTAAACAGCACTTCTGTACAGAACAGAAAGGCCCAAGGACTTCATGAACCAATAACACTGGCTCCCTCACACAACGTCCTCCAACAGCCGCCAGGATAGGAGTTGATATAACAAGGGCAGACCCAAGCTCCACGTTGTGGAGTAGACAAATACGTTCAGCTTAAATACGTCATAATTTTGTTACAAATTAACGACGGTGTCAAATATTGCATCACGGCAAATTCCACCAGGGCCATGTTCCATCTGCTTTGTCATCTGTCAGCGTTCAAATATCCCATCTGGGATTAATAAAGCACCCATTATCATATCTCATATGCAAGAATATGCTTTGAACCATCTGAAGGAAGCACGTTGAGTTTAGACAGCCTGGTTGTTTGTAGCGCTGAACACAAAACGTGGACGTGTCCTGACACGAAGGAAATCTCCCAACCTCTGGGAGAATAAGTCTCCCTTTGGCTATGCCGTTCAAACAGGTGCTGGAGACTTCTGTCTCCACAGTATTCTCCTCATCTGGGCCCCCCAGGACAGACGTATTCTTGGCTTTGTGTCCCTGACGTCCATCCCTTTTGGTAAATGCACATTTTTCTTCTCTTTTTTTTTTTTTTACCCACCTCTGTTCCTGCCCCTCTGAAAAGGAAACCCAGAAAACCCCTGAAGTAATCACGTAACACGGTGACACTGGATGATGTCATGGTGCGTGTTCTGTGTCAGAGAACAGTCAAGGTTGGATGTCAGAGTCGATGCTTTTGCAATTTACTAATTACACTCGCATATTATGAGACCTCATTGAATTAGCTTCAGATCACTTCCACATTAAGACGGCTGTTGGCCCAGCGCAACAATACGGGAACAAGTCAGCCAGCTCATGACCGTCAGGATTTAAACGTTTGACAGTTAGTGGAAAGGATTTCAAATAGATTGATTTACTTGAAATTCTGATTTACTTAACATGACCCAAAACTTTTTGGGGTTTTTAATTGTCTTAAAGCTATGCCATTTTATCCCTGTTACTGAAATAAGACACCAATTTAGAAACAAAAAATAGAAAACATATTCTTTGAATCTAATAGTGTTTGAATATCAGCTGGAACAGTGGCTTCTCTGGCCCTTTAAAACTTTGTTGAAGATCCTAGTTCAGTGTTGCAGTTATGTGATCACCGGACGGACAGAGAACGCCGATTGACGGAACTGAAACACTTAAAATAGAAATGCCCAGATGACAATTAAGCCAATTATGTTGCAGCACAGAAAAGGGAAAATCCCACACACATTGTGGAAAAGCTATACACATCTCCTCCATTAGATCCATCCCTGTCATGTTCAGAGGACAGGCCAGATACCACACACACGTACGCACGCACGCACGCACACACACACACACACACACACACACGCACATCTTCTTTGTCTTCTTTGGCTTGTCTCTCTAAATGATGACATCATTTTCCTCATGGTTCCCCCCCCCAGACGGACCTACAGATGTAATCAATCGCTTTCTCTTCGAGGGAAATCACGGGTCACCAGCGGCTGGTGGCTGCATGCAAGTGCTGCTGCGGTGCGTCGCAGCTGGAGCAACATGCAACACACACACGCAAGAGTCATCACAGACAATGGCGCCTCAGCGCATGAAGGGCCTAAAGAAATAAACCCTGAGTCAAAAGTAAGCAACAGAATGAGCATATTTACATGTCATATTAACAAGTGATGCATCTCGTTTGTTAGTAATAATTTAAGAATTGGCTGACGTGGGACTTTTTTCCCACGTCAGCCGACTTTTTCGATGCTTATTCACAGCTAGCTACTTGAAAACGGTGGTGATGGGACAAGGAAGGAATTGATCAAACTCGCAAATTCAGTGCCACAGACTCAGGCCACCCGTTTTGTCTCGCTAACGATCCTGCTCCGAAAATATACAATGGCCTTAATTCATGTTTGAGTTTATGCAGGCATACTGATGATCAACTCTAAACAATACAGTGTTTAATTCCATTTAAGCTTCAGGACTTCATGGTTGTGGTTGGCGAAGGTTGTGGTTTGCAGCTTGGCGAGGCGTTTGGCTGGGAATTGTTTTCTAGGCTGGGTCAAGTCATGTTAAGAGAGCCCCTTCGCTGGAAAACATCTCATGAATAATCATTGTAAGCATATGTGAAACTGTGTGAACTAAAACGTTGCTCCAAGGATGGAGCAAGGATCTACAAGACATTTAGTGTTTCATCTTTCTTTCTTTATATTAACATTGTTGTTAGTACGAGATGTAAAGCGGTGAAATGCGTAAATATTCATATGGATATTTAAGCATTGAGTTAATAATAATAATGGATCAAAAACAGTGAAAGCATCACATTAATTTGACATATAAATTGTAAAAAAAAAAAATATATATATATATATATATATATATTAATCAAATTACAAGTATCTTTAATCTTTAAATCCCATCATCCTTTCGACCAAGTGTAGGTGTTCGTAGAAGCTAGAATGTTCCACGGAAAAATTACAAAGTTGGCCAAATTGGGTTCCATGCAAAATCAAGTTAATGACTCGGGTTCTTGTGTTTCAGCCCAAGATTCATCCAGCAGGCTTTGTGAACCACCCCTCTCGCCTCATGCAGGCGCTCAGACAATAGACCTTTTCACTCGACACCGTGAATGTGGACAACCATGGCTTCCAGCATTAAGCCTTTGGACCCGACGAAGACATCTGACGATGCAAGAGCCAGATGAGGTAGCGCAATCTTTCAGTTCAAGTTCAAGTTTCCCTGCCAGTTGCTTTCTTTGACTCCTGCATCCTCTTTTGTTGTGTAAAGCTGCCTCATCCCAGAACAAGCCCCCCGTGCCACAAGAGTTCAGTCACCCGCATTACAGTCTCATTAGCCTGGAGTTGGTTCTTATCCATCACGTGCTCCCATGTCCTCTAGGTTTCGGAGACCGACTGAAACAATTACAAAATAGGAATATTATAATGACAAGAAGAAGAAGAAGAATAACAACGTTTGACTGTTGCTGCTTATGACATTCAGTATTAATCAGTACAAATTTACATTTTTTTGGCTGTTGTTATCATGGTTAATGTGGTACTACAGTAAACCATTGGGCAGTACATGCCCAATGGTTAACTAGGATGTATTTTGAGCTTTGTTAAACAACCCAAACACAAACCGAAGCAGGCTGCTGCAATAGGGAATAGCGTTTTATTGTATTGATAGCCTTTTGTTTATGCTCCTCCAGGCCTTTATGTTATAGAGTCAAAGATCGACCCCGCATAGAGAGGTCGGTCATTAGATAGACCAGAGAATAATTACCAACCGTCTCAACCTTTATATTCATGAGCAAGCAAGAAACTTTGACATTTTGAAATCAAACCTATATTTAAAAACGGGAACATTTTGTTGGACAGCTTGTTCACTTCACCCCAGAACCACAGGAACAATACAAGTCAGTAGACTAGACGTTTCAGCCAAGTGAAATACTTTCACAATTTACCAGTGGCACTTTGAAAACATTGTCTAAACGGTCTAAATTTTGTTGTTTTGAAACTCAAAACAAAACAGACTGGGTCAATCAGAAGCAGGCCCACCAACCACCATATTTTTGGAGCACTGTTCCGCTAACTCCCTGTTCTCTGCTTTCTATCCGTCAATGTTGACATTCACCCAATACCTTCCCCTCACAGCCTATGTTGTGGAATTGTAATTTGACCCCTTTTGACAATGTTTCAACGGGCCTATAACTCAAAATATGACATTTTCTATTTCCCTATGTGGCAAGCTGGAATCCTTTCAGGCTTCTCTGCTTCCATTGCATGTGGTTACCCAACAGTCTATACCTTGAAGATAAAGGGAATGATAACGTTTTGATAAGTTAAATGAATGGTTCTTTCAAATGTTATCATACATATGTTTGAAAATCGCCACATTTTGAAATAGGTCCTTGCTTTACGCCACATTCTATGGGGATTCCAGAGGTTTCAGCATGACCTTTTATCAGATGTTCACTCATTCTTTAAAAGATCAAGTTATTTTAATTTATTATCTTTCTATATTAAGCACTAGGTAGTTAGAGATGTATGTATGTATATGTGTCTATATATAAGTTACTGATTATTTTCATAGTCTGGTAAATATTATTCGCTATTATTTTGTCCAATGTTTTAGAAAGTCCTAAAGTTAAAGCTTGTTCACATCGATTTGTTTTCATGCCGGCAGAGGACAGGACAGCCAATTATGATTTAGTCGTAGATGAAATGCAAACTCAATGAATTGTTACAATTTTATTGAACCATAGCTTGAATGAATTTCCCGTCAAATCACCGTAGCCAGAAGTGAAGCTCCAGTGAAAAGTATGTACATCCGGTTGAAAAAACAAGCAAAAGGAAAACCATATTCCAAAGTAAACACATTTTTTTTTTATTTTGGTCTCTCTTTGCCACTCAGAGCATACAGTAAAAAAATACTAGAGATTTGTAATGTATCATGTGATCATTTGTCATGCATCAACAGTTGTATAAAATGCCAGCACCAGTTTGAAAACAAAAACCTGCGTATGCCATCCGTTAACAAAGAAACAAAACAAAACTACAGTCAATCTTTGACAAAGTCCTCTCTCTCCACGGTCGACCCTATCTGAAACTCTCCTCCCCCTACACACTGCAGTAAACATTTACCTTGCATACTTACATTAATTACACACACAGAGTACTTCTTATAGCATTGCAGTATAAAACATCACCGTCTATCGCTCTCTGAACTAAATCCTATGTCGCATTCATCCGTTTTGTGGATGGAACAAGGAGTTCCTCGACTCCATCGCTTCCTGTCCACCCATGATTGTTGGGTCTTTCCGTACCGTTCTCGGACCCCCGTAGACTCTCTCCGTTATCTCTCACCGGATCTTGAGGTTGTGGATCTTGGATCTTCTCCTGCGCCGCACTCACTGCCTTGTCCTGATGTGACGCCTGGCCTTCATCTTTCTTCTTCTCACGCCAACTGCGACAGAAACAAACAAAAAAAAACATTATATAGATATACGTTTATATAGATATACGTTTATAGTTTTGAATGTCGTCCAAGGGTGGCGTGTTGCTGTGACGCTCACCTGGAGGTCTCCTTGCAGAGGCTACCGGACCTCCGTCTGAGCACAGGACAACAACACCAAAACGGGGGGTTAGATCAACGGACCTCGCGCCATGCAGGACGATGAGGTGTACGCGTTATGTGTGTGTATAGAAGGAGACCTCTAATCAGCTTGGAGATTCTCTCCGATTCGAGCTCGATCAGATTGGGGTCGCCGTGGATGGTGGTGATCTTAGAGAAGTCCGGCCCTGGGATGGGACAGACAACAGGGGTCACGCACGAAAAAAATGGCGGACGGAAGTTCCAGACCAAAATCGGATAATAATAACACCATGAAAAATGCATCATTGCTCAATAATTGTTCTCCGTGCGTGCGGACGCTTATAGAGCTCACGGAGCCTCGGTCCAGGCGAGGACTTTATGACGAGGTGGACAGAGAGGAAGACATGGAGGAGGTGAGGCGGTGCCGCTCCAGAGGTCCCTACCCTCAATGATCTTCAGTCGCGGGACGCCGGCTTCACCTTGACAGCAGCGGCAGCGGGGGAGGGGCGTTGATAGTCATTTAGCGACTTGGCAACACACTGACTGACAGACAGACAGACTAACAGGCACATACACCTGAAGTAGCCGACGCCCTCCTCCGCTACCGCCACCACCACAGCTCAGACATCAAGACTGCATGCCAATGTGCACACACACACACACACACACACACATTCACAAACGCACACGCACACACTCTCTCGCTCACACGCACACACTCTCTCTCCCTCACACACATTCTGTTTCTCTCTCACACACACACGCGCACACACACACACACACTTGACGGTATCTCTCCCTCACACACACACACACTCTCTGTATCCCTCTCTCACGCAACAACAAACAAACGCAAGCTCTCCCAACCGCATAAGTGCTTCCATAATCCCGTACACAAGACGTACGGAGACACCACATGCGTGAGACGATTACATGCACGAGGTACACAGAGGAAAAATAAAATAGCAAAAGATAAGATCCAAAGGTTCCCCAGGCTACCCTCGGTGACACTAGCAAAGCAGTAGGCTTATGTTTATCTCAAGACCCTCGTCCTCCTCTCCGTGAGATATGCGGACATGCTCTACTCCCTGCGCCGTCCCACATGCTTGTGCTTGTGCACGTGAGCATCAACGCGGCTGCAGGTGACTTGCGCGTAAGACTAGTGCACACATAGGCAAAGAGTAAAGAGACGAGTTTGAGCCTAACGTCGGGTTGTTTCTAACACAGACACACACAGACACACACACGATCACAAAAACACAGACAGACACACACTTTTGCTTTTTCGTACCTCTGTTGTTTAGTGACAAGAGACAGAGACAGAATGACGGATGGTCAGACAGATCCCCATGGTGCACCACTGAGAGGCCAGGTTTACCGCCTCCGGTCGGAACCCGAGTGGCGACAACTAACGCACTTTAAAGAAACGAACACGTCGACCCTCTTGCTCCCGCCGGCCGGGCCCGGGCTTATGCAAACACCATGAAGCCGCCACGCGATGATGTGTGTGGGGGGGGGTTGTGTGGGTTGGCGGCGGGCCAAGACGGCTCGCATAGCTCCGCGGAACATAGTTCAGTGTGTACAGCCCCCCTCTCGACCCCCCTCTGAGGGGCTGCAGCAGTCTGCTGCCGATGGTTGGCGAACGCCAACCACCCCCCCCCCCCCCCCCCACCACCACCGCTATAACCGTCACGGAATCCTCATGAATTAACTTTACTGCGCAGTTCCAGAGCGATAAATCGACCCCTCACTGGTCGAAGGCGATCGCTTTCTGTTGCTCCGCCGGTCTGTAAAAGCACCGGGTCGTTATACGAAGCGCTGGCGGAGCCCCCAGCACCAATAAGGAGCCATGCCAGCGGTCACGGCTGTACCCGCAACCTCGGATTGCAGTCGTTTAAAGTCGCATCGTGCCCTAATCAGAAGTTATACTGCGTTGCAAGTGTGTCCGCGTTTGTGACACCAAATTTGGAAACAAATGGGAGAAGAGTTTGGGAAACAAAAAAATGCGACGAAGGTGTCGGAGGTCGGAAGATGAGTAGTGGGTGAGTAGGTGGGACGGCGGCGTGCTCCTCAGGTCACCACAGGTCCAATGCACGGCCATGCCAAGTCGGTCGCACGGGTCCAACTAACCTCCCTCTACGATTTTCATGAGCTGCTCCTCCTGGTGCGTCTTTATCTTGGCTACCTCTACGAGGAGCCCGTTTTTGTGGGGATCAAACAAATACAATGTGTTGGGTTTCAGGACAGGAGGAAGTCACAGTGCGGAGGAAGGAGTCATCACAATCAGAACAACTTGTTCCAACTGCGACTGCGATGACTAAACCTCACGGTCGCACCTGTGTAAGGCACCCTTGCTGCACCCATACCACCCCAAGCATTACAACTCAAATGGTTCACACCATGCCACAGATTTGTCTGACGGTTCCTCTATGATTAGCCAACAAAGTGAGATGAAAGCGTCTCAACATAAAACAACGACTGCTAAGGCATGAATGGTGACTTCTGACCATTCATGTGTCGCAGTTACGCGGAGGCACTCGAAGAGGGTCGCCTGCTTTGGGAACGCATGCTGTTCACCGTCTCTCATCATGTCCAAAACAAACTGACCTTCCTCCAGAACCTTCTTCATATCTCCGTCCATGTCACCGCTATGGGCTGTTGGGCAGAAAAAAGAAACACGCTCCTCAGACTTGTCCCCCCGCAATGCACTTCACAGGCCTGGTCCAAAACCATGACAAAGGATATGGATAAAGACGGACTCACTTTCTATGATCCTGGTGACCTTGGTGAGGCCGGGCTCGCCGTCGACGGTGAACTTGGTGACGGACGGCTCCCCCTGGATCATCCGGGTGACCTGGGCGGCGGAGGACTCCCCCTGGACCACCACCCTGGTGATGGTGGGCTCCGACTCCACGGTGCGCGTCAGCGTGGTGATCTGGGGCTCGGACCCGCTTATGACCCGCGTCACCTTGGTGTAGGACGGGTCCACGCCCTCGATGACCCGCGTCACCTTGTTGACCGACGTGCCCCCCTGGACCACCCGGGTCACCTTGGTGAGGGAGGGGTCCACCTCGACGACCCTGGTCACCTTGGTGACGGTGGGCTCCACCTCGAAGACGCCCGTCAGCGTGTTGCCGGAGGACTCCCCGCCGCTGCCGCCGCCGCCGCCGCTGACGCTGCTGATGACCCGCGTCACCGTGGTGAGCGTGGGGCCCTCCCCCTCCACCACCCTCAGCACCTGGGCGCCGGCGGGCTCCGCGTTGATGACCCTGGTCACCTTGGTGACGATCGGCGCCGTCTCGCCGTGCACGGTGAGCGTGTTGCGGGAGGCGTCCCCCCCCCCGATGACCCGCGTCACCGTGGTGAGGGTGGGCTCCTCCTCCACCACCCTCACCACCGTGGTGCTGATGCTGGGCTCGGAGTTGATGACCCGGGTTACCTTGGTGACCTTCGGCTCGCCGCCGCCGATGACGCGGGTCACTTTGGTCACTTCGGGCACTGTGCGGAGGGCGTGGAGGTTATCAGGACGGGACATGGCGAATGGGGACGCTCCACTGGTGACATGGCGCCTCTTACACCGTATTTTGTGTGATACAAATTTCCCCCCCGTGACGGAAATGTGTTTCCACGTTTCGCGGCTTGTTGATCTCATTACACAAAAGACAGCGTTTAAACTACACCTGACAACAGTTTGAGGGCAGAAATGGACCTTAATTAACCAGATTTGGTTCTCAGGATCTCAGTTCTTAATACCAGCTGGGCGGCATAGACAAATACACAATTCTGCATTGATTGCTGTTTAATAAAAGTAAGTGTCTTTGTGTCAGTCTGAATAAACATTTTGTATTCAAGAAGAATACTTCTCAATCCTTTTTTTCCCAATTCATTTTTTGTGTATTTTTGCCATTGCATGCGTCAGCGGCACCAATTACCTCTGTCTACGCAGCATCTGTTTCAGAGCAACAATCCCCTATGTGTGGGTATTTATTGGCAGCCTTTAAGGGGATGAGGGCCACCAGATGTGTTAGCATCAGAGAGCTTCCAATTCTTTGTCCTCGGCCATGCACACACACACACACACAGACACACACACACACAGACACACACACACACACACACACACACACACGTGACCCCGATCTGGTAATCTCTCCCAGACACCTCCGCCATCGCCTGCATCCCCGAGACCTCCTCAAAACGCTGTTCCCTGGGTAACCTCGACCTCGCAGATTTGTGGTCTCAGTGCGCTCCATAAATCAAACTAGGTTTTTTTTTTTACTCATGTGTGTTTAACTGCGCGAGTCTGAAGAGCTAGATTTGTCTTCCAGTCCAAAACAAAAGGGACTTCCCCTTCCTGGGGACATCTAATCTATCACGACCTGCTCCCCACTGTCTGGACGCGGGCCAGGTTTGGACGCATTCCAAACAGAACAACCACGGAGGAGCAGGCTCGGTCGACGGCCGTCCTCTGACAGCCTAATTACCTCAGCCCCGAAGGACCTGAGTGACGCTATGGGCCGAGACATCCAGGCAGACCGAGGGAGCAGGGGGAGTAGATCGTAAGGGGGAACAAAGAGGAGCGACCCCAGCGAAGCCCTCGAAACGCATATTGCTTCATATAAGCTTTCACTACGCCATACGTCTTACCTGATTACAAGGACATAAAGGAGGGCTTTGTATGGATATGGAATTACATAGATTAGACTGCAAGGGAGTGATATCAGTCAAACCGTGGCCACCGGCCATGAAAGATGCTGTAAATCAAGAGATACGCATGAAGGCAGGGCAATGGAATGTTAAATGGAATCAAGCTTTCACCTGTCTCCACATAGTGGGTAGTGGTAGTGGTGATGGTCCTTTCTGGAATAGAAAGGCATGTGTTTTGATGGTAGTGAGCAAAATGAAGTTAATGCTGAAGGGAAGAAAGGTGAATGGAGACTTACTGATGAAAGTGAGCGGGATCTCAGCGTAAGAATATCCAGACACAAACTAGGGAACGAAGGACGAGAAGAAACACAAACTAAGAATGGCCCATAGCACGATACTGAGATACAAAAATACATTGAAGGACGTGTCACCTTGATTTGGATGTACTTTATAATCTTCCTGAGGAGAACGAGGAGGTCCTCGCTGCCCACGGGAATGTCTGCAGAACAAGACGGTGACTCGTTGACATGAGTTTGATGAGTTTAGCAGTACAGAAGACATTCATGTGGTCAGTGTGACTCAGCTTACTGGCGGGATACAGGATGTTCTTGACCACGTGCACCACGCCGTTGGTGGCCATCAGGTCGTTGTCTGGCACGTCCACCGAGTTGACGTGGATGGAGTTGTTAACCTGGGAACGACACCACAGGCATTCCATCGTTCACACGTCCGTTCAAATCCAGAAAAAAAAAAAGCGATGGGATTTTGGCGCCCGGGAAAAATCTGTTAACAATTGCCTTGGCTCACTTCACGCCAACATTAACAGAACTTCATAGGGCCCGGGAGGGGAGGGCGGTGGGGGGGGGGGGGGGGGGGGGGGGGCCATCCCATGGCAGGGATCCTATTCATTACCCTGGCGCTCTTAAGACAAGAACCTGGGCATCAGGCCGCTAAGTGTTTGACCAGGGTCCCAGAGACAGTGACTAGCTGGTGTGTACGGTGTGAGCTGACCCAAAGAACAGGGGCCCTTGAAATTCAACACCCGCGGTGTTTAATTTCCTGCATTTCTAACGCCTGATCACGTCACCGATGACACCGGTGGTCAGAGGCTGAAGGAAGCGGGCGCCCCCTCCCTTCCTGCTCGCCTCCTCCAAATCCGTTTCACCGACTCTTCCACCCACTAATTTGAAATAAGCCACACTCCTACGTCCAGCTTTAACCAGTTCAGCCGGAGGCATGATATCCTCATCATCGGCCCCCCCACATACACCTTAATGACCCGTTTCCTGTTCCTATCCTGGTGCAGAATCTGCCCTCAGTCTTCCTGTCTCGACAAAGGAAGTAGTGAGTTCCTGAAACGGGAGACATTGTCTGATAATCTGATTACAGGCCAGAGGGCAAGAGAGAGAGAGAGAGAGAGAGAGAGAGATAAAGAGGGAGAGAGAGAAAGAGAGAGAGAGAGTGAGAGAGAGGGGGCGGGAGAGAGAGTGATACTTAGAAATAGAGAGATAATTTAGCAGTAAGGTAATACGTAAAAGAACGAAATGATAAACTCATTTTGAATAAAAAAAGTAATTGACTTACAAGAGTGAATATCAAGGGACACAGATAGTTATAACATGGAACACATGGATCACAGGTGGGCTTGTTTTGCCTGTACTCCATAATATATTGCTCGGGAAGTGGAAGATTCACAGATCCTGTAAATCTCGGTTTGATTTCAATGAAGAACTGGGACGAGTGAAAGCGTCTAACCAATGTCTAAACTAAAGGCTCTTGCGGCTCCCACTCAAGGTGAGAACACACTGATCTCCTTTGGGTTCGCCTCAGACCGGATCCGTCTACGCGTATACGCACCGACAACACCTGCAGGTTTTGTCCCTGGAGGGTTTTGAGCAGATTGGTGACTCCGCCCTCCAGGCCACCGTTGATGAACACCCCGTTGCTGAAGTGGTAGAGCAGGATGGTCCTCAGAGCGTTCACGTCACCTGCCGGGGATCACACGCATCATCATGCTAAATGATAAATGGACTGCATTTATATAAAAGCGCTTTGATCCAAAGCGCTGAACAATATTGCCTAACATTCACCCGTTCACGCACACATTCACACACCAGACGGCGAGTCAGCCACGCAGGGAGACAGCCGGCTCGTCGGGAGCAGTCAGGGCGAGGGCGTCTCGCTCAGGGACACCTCAACACTCGAGAGAGTGTCGAACCAGCAACCTTCCGGTTAGCCAGCCAACCCGCTCTAGCTCCTGAGCTACTGCCGAATCATCATCATCATCATCATCATCATCATCATCATTCATCAGTCCATCAGTGGTCGATGCGGTGGAACAGTAGCACAGCGGGTTTCAGCCGCTTCAAACCGACCGGTGAGGAGCGCCAGGTCCTCCTTGGACAGGCCGTGGAAGGCGTCGTCGGTGGGGGCGAAGACGGTGTAGGAGCCCTCCTGCTCCAGCATCGGGGTGAGGCCGGCGCTCTCCATCAGGGACAGGAACACGCTGTCACAAACAACAACAACACAGGGGAGGTTCACCGTCAGCACGGGGGCCGACCGCATTTCAGGCCAGCCCGCAGAACAAAACACAACAACAACACGACGCTGCAGGGAAACACGATGTAGAATCAATACGATTAGCGTCATTTTGTGAAATATCTACACCAAAAGAAAAAAAAAAATAAATAATGTATAGGCCTACATATTTACATATATATATATATAAATACAAAGAAAGAATGAATATGAAAGAATAGCAAAACGTGAATGGACCAAAAAAAACGTGGGATGTACGGAGAAGAAGAAATGGCGAACAAACAGATTCCGAATTGAAAAACCGAAAAGCGTGGCAAAGCCGGTCACCTGAAGCGTCCGTCGGCGACCAGGATCTCGTACATGCTCTTGCGGGCCGGTTTGATCAGGGAGCGCATCACGTGCAGCGCGCCGTTGCTGCCCTCCTTGCCGCCGCGCAGCATGCAGGAGTTCTCGATGCACACCGCCTGACACACGGGACACAAGAGACACGGCGCCCTGGCTGTTATTATTCCTCCGGGGTGGGGGGGGTGGGGGGGGGCCACGGGCCAACCACGCGTCAAACATCACGGACGCCATGAAGGGTGCGAAAGAGATTGATGGCATTGATCGCCGGCATTACACTTGGCTGAACCGTGAACCGCCCGGGCTGAGGCAGCTTGTACCTGGATCTGGGGGGACGGATCCGGACTCATTAGCCCGGTGTTTAAAGTGTTTGTTTCCCCTTGAGGCTCCAGTGTGGATGAATGTTCCAGCTGATTACGAGCCGAGTAACGACTGTCAGCTCCGAGATGTGGAAACACACTCTTCGTTCTTTCCATCGGCTCTTGATTCTTGGTTAATTCTCATTGGCAGTCGACGTGGTGGTGCGAGAGAAACACACGCAGACACACACCGGACACACACACACACACACACACACACACACACACAGACTCAGAGGCAGCCGGAGAGCCTCACCGTGCGGTAGATGAAGACCCGCAGAAGGTTTCCGAACAGCGTCTCCAGCTGCTGTCCGTTGTACAGCTCGCTCAGGGTCACCTTCAGCTTCAGGATGTGATTCTCCAGAGTCTCCTTCAGAACGGACTGGTCCGTTCTCATGACCTCTTCTACAATACACACACACACACACACACAAGCAGGCACACACGCACACACACACACACACACACACACACACACACACACACACACACACACACACACACACACACACACACACACACACACACACACACACACACACACACACACACACACACACACACACAGTAAGACAGGGTTAACACGATTAAAATAGGGAGGGAGATGATTTTACTTTTTCCAAATCTATGAAAAATGTAATGTAACAATAGTTACAAACACATAAAAGGAAAAAAGAGAAATACACAATACGTTGTTTATGTGCTTGCATCTCTATTATACATCTTTATCTCATCTATTCACCTAGTTAGAAAGATTACCTAGGCAGACAGAGAGACAGACAGACAGACAGACAGAGAGACAGACAGACAGACAGAGAGACAGACAGACGTCACACCCACCGTCGAAGACGCTGTTGATGGGGGCCAGCAGGGAGTACTCGGTCCCGGGGCCCAGGGCAGCAGACAGGCCCAGCTCAGCCACCATGTCACTGAAGGTGCTCTGGTGATCCCCCATCAGCTCCATCACCTCTTTGGCTGTCCACACAAGAGAGAGGATAAATAATACCACCTGTTCCCCCAGACTGTCCCTACATTGTTTAATTCTTTACCTAGAGTCCAAGTATACATTTGTAATATCCATGGAAACAATGTGCATGCGTGTGTGTGTGTGTGTTTGTGTGTGTGTGTGTTTATGTGTGTGCAAGTGTGTTTGTGTGTTTGTGTGTGTGTGTGTGTGTGTGTGTGTGTGTGTGTGTGTGTGTGTGTGTGTGTGTGTGTGTGTGTGTTTATGTGTGTGCATGTGTTTGTGTGTGTGTGTGTGTGTGTGTGTGTGTGTTTGTGTTCGCATGTGTGTGTGTGTGTGCGTGTGTGCCTACGTGTGTATGTATTTGTCTACGTATGTGTATGTACGTGTGTGTACGTGTGTATGTATGCATGTATGCGCGTGTGTGTGCGTGAGTGCGTACGTTCATGCGTATGTAACGTGTGTATGTACTCATGTGCGTGTGTGCGTGTTTGTGTGTGTGTTTGTGTTCGCATGTGTGTGTGTGTGTGCGTGTGTGCCTACGTGTGTATGTATTTGTCTACGTATGTGTATGTACGTGTGTGTACGTGTGTATGTATGTATGCATGCGCGTGTGTGCGCGTGTGTGCGTGAGTGCGTACGTTCATGCGTATGTAACGTGTGTATGTACTCATGTGCGTGCGTGCGCGCATGAGTCTCTCTCCCGTACCCGAGTCCGGTACGAGCACCTGGTCGATGAGGTGGATGACGCCGTTGGTGGTGACGATGTCCTTCTTTAGCACCATGGTGATGCCGTTGACCGTGAGGCGGTCGCCGTCGCAGCCGATCTCGATGGAGCTGCCCTCCGCCGTCTCGTACACCGTGCCCATCATGATGGCCTCGCCGCACTGCACGCTGTTCAGGAGGTGGTAGTTCACCAGGGCTGGGGGGGGGGGTGGAGGGGTGGGGGGGAGTGGTGGAGGGGGGGGTGCACATTGTTAGACGTCAGCGCAAAGTGTTTCTGAAAGGAACAGATCCCATGGATTACTGCTCCACTGTCAAGGCCGTTCATCACGGGAGCACAGCGCTGGCCTGGGCCGCAGCGCTCAAAACAAATCTCTTCTCCTGTTTCCCCCTCTGTCTCTGTCTCTGTCTCTGTCTCGCTCTCTGTCTCGTTCTCTCCCTCTCTCTCTCCTACTCTCTCCCCCCCCCTCTCTCCCTCTCCCTCTCCCCCTGTCTCTGTCTCGCTCTCTCTCTCTCTCCTACTCTCTCTCTCTCTCCCTCTCTCTCTCTCTCTCTCTCCCTCTCATGTCCCGTCTGTCAGCGTCTAGGTATGGGATTACCCCCTGCTCCGCTTGGAAGTCCAACTGTCAAAACTGGAGGCCTGAGGTGCTGGCCGACTGAAGCGAGTCGTCTTCTGATTGAACCGCTCCGAGCGATTTCCAAACACCGCAGGTCTTCTGGAGGCGGTGGAGCTCCAGACACGGTGTGTGAATTACGAATTATGAGGCCGCGGGCTGCGGAACATCTTTGCTTTGGACGTTGGTTCTAACGGCCCCGCGGTGAGCGTGGGCCCGCCGGACGTCTGAGAGTCTCGATGAGGTGAAACCTCCAAGGCAACCCACGCGGCGTACCACGTTTAATGACCCTCGCTAAACACACACACAGCTGCTTTCTTTGTCCCGCAATGTGGATGAGTGCCCCTTTAGGGATGTGTTTATGAGTGTGTGTGCGTGTGAGCGTGTGTGTGCGTGAGTGAGTGAGTGAGTGAGTCAGAGAGAGAGAAAGAGATACTGAGTGAGTGAGTGGGTCAGAGAGAGAGAGAGAGAGAGAGACTAGTGAGTTAGTGTGTTTTTGCAAGCGTGTGCGTGTGTGTGTGTGTGTGTGTGTGTGTGTGTGTGTTCGAGATAGAGCGAGTCAGAGAAAGGGAGAGCTACTGTGGTTTAAGGTCTGTTTGACTTGTTACCGCAGTAGACAAATAGTGTTCCAGCGGTCTTAGAAGAACGAGGAGAATGAGGTGGATGGATTGGGAAATGGGCTGTTGGAGTTTTGTTGCAGAATTTGCATTAAAACTGGGCTGTAGATAAGTTTTAACAGCTATTCTCTGTCTCTGTCTCTGTCTCTCCCTCTCTCTAAGTCTTAAACCTTACCAACAGCAGCTTTAATGAGTTAATGAGCTTATGCGTAATGCCTTCAGGTATTCCAGGCAGTGGTTTGGTTTTTTACAGTTGTAATATCATGTAATAATGTAGTTTTATAGTTTTAATAGCAATAATAATTCTAACACCAATAAAAGACTTCCCAAAAAACTTCCCAAAGATGACTCATCGGTTAAAAGTTGAGAACATTATGAAGGAATCTTCTTTATTAGACTGTACCTGACATGATCTTCTGGTCCCCCATGATTCTCTCCAGGTAGCCAGAGCCCAGCTTCTCGAAGGCCTGGTTGGTGGGGGCGAACAGGGTGTAGTGGCCGGCCTCGCCCAGCTTCTCCATCACCCCGGACGCAAGCGCCAAGGTCTGGGGAGACACGGGGAAGAGACACACACATAACTACCACAGAGGAAGACACAGCGAACTACCACAGAGGAAACCAATAAACACACAGCGAACTACCACAGAGGAAAGAGCTGTAGCAACAGGAATAATATTTGTCCTACACTTATAATACTTATATGCCCTGTACAGCTAACGTATATATTTACTAATATACAGCGACGGTAGTGCAGGA
Source organism: Micromesistius poutassou (assembly GCF_964030765.1). Lineage (NCBI taxonomy): Eukaryota > Metazoa > Chordata > Actinopteri > Gadiformes > Gadidae > Micromesistius > Micromesistius poutassou. The sequence continues at coordinate 2,161,247 of NC_140280.1, read as the reverse complement.
GTGAAATACTGAATGCTTTTCCCTCGCCTTTTCCAGGTGATACTATTTGCCTACATCTATGAGAGGATGAAACCTGCTGAAACCACTTCTTTTTTTTTATCCTGTCGGGCTGTTTATCAACTAGTCCCGCCAGCCTAATTCATTCTAACGAGCCACCCACAACTTTGCCTCATCGCCATTGGTCGAGAGCTGCTGCATAGCCAAGGAGTAGTGCAGTTTGATGTGCAGTTTGAAGTATCATGTGCAGTACCATGTGCAGTACCATGTGCAGTACCATGTGCAGTACCATTGTGCAGTGCGACGCGCTGTGTACGTACGCTGAAGGAGGTGAGGTCGTCGTCCACCTCCAGCGTGTCCTTGATGGAGCTGCTGACGGAGCTGACCACGCGGTCGACCAGGTGCACCACCCCGTTGGTGGCCACCTGGTTACCGTGGATGATGCGGGCGCAGTTCACCGTCACGATCTGAGCGGCAGTGGAGGGGGGGGGGAAACCGGAGGAATGATGAGAGGGAAAGATAGAGGACGAGAGGTTCAAGTCTCGGTCCTCTGAAGGGATGGACGTTCCGTCCGTCCGTCTGTCTGTTCTTCCGTCTATCCGTCTACTCTTTCGTCCATCCTTTTATTTTCTGTATCCACTCCACCCTTGTCAGTGTCTAAGGAAGGCCTCGCCCCCATTTACAAATATCCATGATCACACTTAAGTCAGCCTTTTAAGAGCTGCACAAAGAAACAATCAACTGATTGTAGAACGGCTGTAGTCTGTAGAAGGTGGTTATGGTCCCTGGGAAAAAACTTAAGATCCCTCAGAAATGTACAAAACATACTGCATCCGATCCATGCCAAGAGACACACATACACACACACAGACCCCCCCCCCCCCCCACACACACACACACACACACACACACACACACACACACACACACACACACACACACACACACACACACACACACACACACACAGACAGACAGACAGACAGACATACACATACACACACAACCCCCCCCCCCCCCACACACACACACACACAGACAGACAC
>NC_140280.1:2146392-2160004 GCF_964030765.1 Micromesistius poutassou | reverse complement strand
CTCATTCATTTGGGTGGATGTGAATGAATGACAAGGCTGTAGGAGGCTGTAATCAGTGAGCACTCTCTCCCTGTCATGTCCAGTGTTTACCTGCTCACACACACACACACAGAGACTCAACAAAGAGAAGCATGGGGGAATGGATGCAGCTCTTGAGTCAGCCTCACACACGCACACGCACACACACACACATATACACACAATGTACGCACAAAACACACACACACACACACACAGACAGACCTTAACACACAGAAACATTATGCACAATTATACAGGCATGCAAACGCACACACACACACACACACACACAAAACAATAAATGCAGGTGCAAGTACATATATAAATGTGGACACGCTCACACACACACACACAAACACACTCTCTCTCTCACACACACACACACACACACACACACACACACACACACACACACACACACACACACACACACACACACACACACACACACACACACACACACACACACACACACACACACACACACACACAGAATGGTTGGACGGGTTTTGACCTCCACCTGAGGCGACCACCACTGGCTCTCCAACAAAATGCTGGGTTCATAACCCTTCTCCTCCACCTTTGCCTTCTCCTCCAACTTTCCCTCCTCCTCTCCTCCATCCTCCTCCTTGCTTCACTCCATCATCCTCCCCAAAGCTCACGCACACACGCACACACATACGCGCACATGCATGCCCGCAGACACGCACACACAACCACACACATGCGCGCTGGGCTGGTTGGCTTGGCCTGAAGCCTTGGCTGGAGGAGAAGAGCGATGTCTAGAGCCTCTGTCAAGCCCACACTACTGATTACTGACGTCACTTACCAACACCGATATAGTCATCCCAGGTCTCACACAGCTAAGCAAAGATTGAAGCAATCTGCAGAACCACAAACTCTCAATTTCTACTTCTTCCCCGGGCATTTTTCGAGGTGAGTTTTACAGGCGAGCTGAATTAGCAGAAAAGCTCGACAGGGAGAGAGCAATTGTTTTGAGCAACAGCCATTTAATTCCCCAGACTAAGTAGCTTGAAATACAACACAGAGGGCTGCACTTCCAGCCACATGTTTTATTACGTACTTTTGAACACATGTTTGTATGCTCCTACACAAACCGGTTCATAACTGCAACACGTAGCATTGGTCTCACATAACACACTTTATCTCTGCCTTGACCTCTGCTGTCGGGAGCCATGTGGAATATGGGGTCAAAGGCGAACCCCACAACATCTGGGTTTAAATACAGCTGTGGCCAGTAGACACTATAGTGACTTAGGGCCCATTCTTTTTCTGCAGCTTGTGGCTCTCCATTCCATCCACCGGCCCGTCATCCCGACAGTAGAAAGGTACTGCTGCAGCAAAAATGCGCTGCGAAGAAATGTTTAATAAATAAAACTGCTGGTAAAATAAAATGCTTATTTATTTTTTTTTACTTTGCCTTTATTTTCTATCTATTTTACTTTTTTTTTTTGCTTATCTATTATTTTCTTTTATTGTATGACAATGTTTATACGTGAAGCACTTTGAGTCTGCCTTGTGTATGAAAAGTGCTATATAAATAAAGTTGCCTTGCCTTGGTGGACCACATCACTGACTATATATGAGGGACCCAACGTCGAAAAAACAGGAACTCAGGATTATTAGGGTTTTAATTTGGATCCATATCATACAAAATCATTTGTTGGAAAAGAAATTACAAAAAAAACGTAGCTGAGAAGAAAATAAATGAAAGATCAATTTAAAAACATACCAGTGGACTGATGGACACCGAATGGACAGATTGCCTTAACATTACCATCACGACCACACAAATAGCCTGGAGGCCATGTTGAGTCTGTGGCTCCTTGAAGAGCTGAGGATGACGGTCGGTTGTGTGGTGGAGAACCACGGCTGAAGGGGAACGAGATCCAGCTCATGGTCGGCATTAAGCAGTCCCTCAGAGGCTGAACTTGAAGACAAGTATGAAGAGGAGCTGATGATGACAGTAGTGGCACTGAAACACAGCCGGAGGGATAAAAGACCCTGGTCACCATTAAGTGGTCCCCCAGTCTCCAGACACACATCCAAGAATACTGTTAGAAACATTTCCTTTGACAATCTTCATACACTTCTCTACACAGCCGTTTGATATTGTAAGGGAGTGGGGGGGAAAAAAGAAAGTATGAATTGTATTATTAGCGTGTTACACTATAGCAATGTTAACATCAAAGCACACATGAGTGATATGTTAATACTTTTGAAATTATAGCAAAACTCCCAACGTTAGATGACCCAACAGAAGGAAAGCTAATTGTTTTTTTGTTTTTTTAATTGAACTACCACACCGTTGATTGCTCACACTCCTACGGCTGTGTGCGTTCTCCCGTCCACCGCGTGATCCAAGAAAAGGACAACACCACGGCTGAGAAATGGCCGATCAATTATTAACATCAAGACAACAAAATCAAAGAGTGTTTTGAATAATTGATAGTAATAGTTGAATAATTCAACTAATACTATCAATTATTCAAAACAATTCAACTTGAATTGTCAAGATGAAAGGCTTACCTTACCCTTGAGGGTGAACCAGGGAGTTGAACTGCAGTCATGAAGCCATCTGGAAGGAATGCGGAGTCGCAATTATCGGCGGCAGCACCGTGGATCACGACCAAGAGAGAGCCTATACAGGCCTATTCCCCCCGTGAACCACATTGCGCCATTATATAATGGATACCGTTTTTGGACGCAATTTCTGGAGAAACAGGGTAAAATAATCGATTTAATCTGTATCCACACAACGTTCGCCTTCTTGGATTGACAGTCAAAGGATCCCCAGGCATGCCATTATGAAATGTATTTAAAAAACAAAACAATTAACAATTAAATTCTGAATTAGGCCTATTATAAAAAAAATGGTCTGTCTGTACACACACACACACACAGGAACCGAGTAACCAGGAACCCTACTTTCCTCTTATGCAGACAGTACCCCCTAGTGGACAGTATGACGCCAGTACAACTCCCTTGAGTCATCATTAGTTCAGAGACATGCAAGGCCCGCAGTTTACTGTGTTCTGTTAAGGAATAGCAATTATATTTATTTACCCTATTCAAGACCAGCATCAGGGGGCAGAACCCTAGCTTTAAGACCTTTTCTTTGGATAACAGAACCTAGTTAATATTAAAATTACCCGCGCAACGAGGTCAGTTGAAATCCACAGGCGAGCGCAAGAGGGCTCTTATTTACATTCCACTTGTTCGTCCTGCTTCATCTCCATATAAATTGTTGTGATGGGCAATCATTGTAATTTATGTTTGTGTCTCCGCTTTTCCGCATGTTTAATAAACTAGTGGAGTCTTATCTTCACTCGATAGTCTGATGTTCTGTTGCCCTCCGCTTCTGAGAGTGCCCGCTGGCCGTGGCCTGGCGCAGAGCTACTGATCTAGAGCCTTCTGACCAATCAGGAGCTAAAGGATTCTTATCAAGGCTGAGTGCTCTGGAGCGTTATAAAAACTAAAGAAAATATTTTGATGAAAGCTTTTTAACATCAAGTAGGCCTAAGCATGTGTGTGTATTTCAGAACGCTTGTTAACTTGTTTCTGTGTGTGTGTGTGTGTGTGTGTGTGTGTGTGTGTGTGTGTGTGTGTGTGTGTGTGTGTGTGTGTGTGTGTGTGTGTCCCTGTGTCCCTGTGGCGGTCTAGTGAAAAGCAGTAGAAGGACTTCATGCAGACCTGGCTGTGTTGCAGAGCAGTCCTTTGATTCCACATGAGAGAAGCTTCTGTACTTTGTTCAATATTTCATCATCTCCCTCTCGTTCTCTTCGTCGTTTGCTGGAAGAAACGGCGAAGGTGAAACAGGCTAAATATGCTAAATATTAAAATGCATTTCATGCAGGGATATTTTTGTAACAATTTCATGTTGTAGAATTTTTCTCTCCGAGATCATGTTTGATTGAATAGATTATATTGTGGAGTGTGTGTGTGGATGATATCTGGTTTAAGCAGCCTCACCTCGCCCTGAGGCAGACTGATTAGAACCTGGGGATGGGTGAGGTTGTACATCTGTTGTGTATTGAGCAATCAGAGTGCAAGTGTTAACCCAGCCATCACCACACGCCCTCAGGGAGATCTACTGCATGGCATCACAGAGCACCAGCTCATGTATCATTATCCATCGACCTCTACAATAAACTGTTTTTCTCAACACCACCACCCTGGGTCTTTGTCTGGAGGAGCCCAGTAAAAGTCACCCAGGTGGAGTGTGCCAGCCACCTAGGGGGGCGTGCAGCCTGGACCGTGCTACTCGTATGCTATTATTATTTTTTCTGAATCTGTGTGGGGGAGTGCAGGGGCTTGAACCAGAAGGTTGCTGGTTTGACTCCTCTCCATTGTCAAGCTGAGCTTGAGCGAAACACTTAACCCCTCACCAGTGAGTGTGTGTGTGTGTGTGTGAACAGTACAGAGCCGGTGGCCTTGTTGTTGTTAAGGTCCTTGAGTGCAGGAAAGGCGATAGTGAAATGTGTTTGTCCCATTTGACATAATGGAGGAGAATTCAGTAGACGCCAAAGCCCACATTTTATTTTCCTACGACATGTGGATTTAGGTATTTTATATTCCATTCTGGTTTAAGGGCCAAACTAGCAAGTACGACAAAATGGAAAAAATACAATTATCTTTTCTGTTTTCTTGGAATTCTGCCATTGGGAAAAAAAAAAAAAAAGTACAAGCATCCACTATTCACTGTGAGGTTGGTAAGCCTGTAGCAAAATATAATATAAAGAATAATTAAAAGATTTAAGTGAGTGACAGGGGAGGACTAGGTGTATGGAGAGGTGTTGGTCTAAGAGGCTGGGGGGGGGGGGGGGGGCGTACAGCCACAGTGCAGGCGCACCGGAAACAATCAAGGCGTGATTATGCATTATGAAAGACTGAGGGTTATAATTAGCATATTGTAGCGCCAAAGGATAATGTGTGTTTATACGTGTTAATATTGACGGGCAAGGCGGTGGATGTGGGGGAACCCCCCCCCCGCTCCACCCCACTAAGTGTGCTCTCGTGCTCCCGGGATGGTGAACATTAAAAATGCAGGACATATTGTAATGCAACTCTGTTAATTAGGTCCCTTACGCTAATGAAGCGGAGAAAAGAAAAAGAGAGAGAGGGAGATGGTGAATAATATTGAGGAACGAGGTGCAGCCAAAAAGAAATGCAGTCCAAATCAAACCGAAACATGGAAATGGCTGTACAGACGTACTCTGAATCGAGAAACGAGACAGGGTGATTATAACGCTAGCATATGGGTGCTTCCAACAACACCCGTTGTAATGTGGTGGGTTGATCTGCTCTGCTGGTTAACATCACACTCTGTGGCACAGAAAGCTCAACTGTATATATTCTTTTTGGAGGAGCGAGTTAGCCAAAGCAGTGGGGAGTCTGCTTTTATAATACTAGGGAAATACTTCAAAGCCATCTGAATGTCACCCCCCACCACCCTTCAGCAAGAACTCCTTCCCACCGCTAGCTTCTCCGCCATGACCTGTATCTGTATTCATTTGTGTGTCGCTTCATATAAAAAAAACATCTCCTAAATCAGTGGCTCCCTAACCTTGTGTTCGACGGACTTGCCCCCTAAACAATTGAAGGACGTCTGAAGTCTACCCCTGATTATGAGCTGGTTATTTATGCGAACCACCTTCCAGGATAGGTTTGACGGTCACAGCACGCAAGAAACCAAAAATATATTCCACACCTTCATCTCTGATGAGCTCTCCGTTGAGTATTTGTCGGACAAAGTTTCTGAGTTGCACATAACTTTTTAAAACATCCCCTTATCACACAAAAGAGTTTCATGATGTCTCTCGGCTATTTTTTTTAACCCCCCTGTGGAAACCACACACAAGTACACAGCAATCCTATAGAACCTCTGCTGCAGTGTTGGATGTATTTAAAGCCCCACATTTATTGACTGCACAATCCTGCAGAAAGAGCTTTAGTCAAGGTGCAAATATCTGATTATCCTGGAAGAGAAAGGCTGGCTCACCAATGACTCACCACTCAGTGCTGAGCCAGTAAAATGTACACCTTCAGTGCCATTGTGTTTTATGGCCAGGCATTAGACTGTCCGCCCCAGTAAGCAGAATGTTCATTCCTAAGTGAAAGCTCCTTAACTCAGTTCATGCATTGCAAAATTCACTGTGCCTGTGCTGGAACTTATTAGGAGTGTCTGGGCTGTGATCCTATTCTGGAATATAGTATCTGGGCTGGGAGCCTATACTGGTAAAGAGTATCTGGGCTGGGAGCCTATACTGGTAGCTGGGATCCAATCCATTTTTTGATCTTTATTCTATCCACAATAGTGGGTTATAAATAGTAGTATGGCAATATGTTCTGTTCCCACCTGCCTCCCGTCTGGTTATATGAGCTCTCAACATGCCCAAATTTAAAGTCCAGTTACTTTTATTTTAGATGCACTTCTGTCACTGCTTTGACATCGGGCCTCAAAACTTACGTAAGAACAAACGCATAGAATCAGATTCTTATGCCAAAGAGTTCATCCAAGCAATCCAACAAGTGTTGAGCTAATCCTATCGTAGAACATATGAATATGGTATCAGAGTGTCTATATTGAACATCTCCCACAGCAGTTAACAAGTGTTAATTAGTTCCTGTGGAGTATTTACAAATTCATGCGTTGGGTGAATCATTTTGTTTTTTTGTTTTGCATAGAAAATCTTTGATATGTTTGAGGGTCAAAATCATCCTTATATATATTTGAGATATTCTACATGTTTGTATGTAAAGTGCAGAAAAAGAGTAAGGCATGGTCAGGTCTCAAAATACAATGTCTCTATTGCGTATCTTTTTTAAACAATGCCAAAAAGGGGAACACTGAGAGGTAAACATTTGCTGGGGACGAGAGAGAGGTGGAGAGAGAGAAAGAGAGACAGAGGGAGAGAGCAGGAGACAGATTAGAAAACCCCCCAGAGAAATAAAAATGAACTTAGAAAGGAAAGATAGAAGAAGAGAAGGTAAGGAAAATGAACAGCATTATAAGAGCGCAGGAGAGAGAGAGAGAGAGAGAGAGAGAGAAAGAGAGAGAGAGAGAGAGAGCGAAAGAGAGAGAGAGAGAAAATCAGAGACGGTATGCAACAGATAAAAGGTCAAGAACATCCAGTAAAAAAGAGCAAAATCTGGAACTATAATTTGATCCCCCCCCACTGATGGAAAGCAATGACACAATCCCCGCATCCATATGATCCTAGCATGATCAAGGTCAGTCCGGTCTACTGTCAGCAGTACCACTGGAGTCTGTCTCAAACTAAAAGCCTCCCTGAGCCTTGAGCGATCAAAGCTGATCTACCGTTCCCTTATGAATGGAAAACGTTCCAATTATTTGCCAACAACTCAAAACGGGGGGAAAGAAACGCGAGAACAAAAGAATACCTAAAAGACCAAGTAATCCCTTCTTTGATTGTCCGTCTTCTGACGAGTTCCGACGTCTGGTCGGCATTGAAGTCCACCCACAGTCAGGTCCCCTCCTCCTCCTGTCCCGAGCGTCCCGTCTGCACGGCCCGCAGTCTGTAGTCATCCTCCACCGTCTCCCTGCCCAGGAAGCTCTCTCGCTCCTCCAGCTCTAGCTCCTTCTCCCCCTCCTCCTCCTCCTCCTCCTCCTGCTCCTGGTCCAGCTTCGTTCCGCTCCCGGACGTTCCTTCGCCGCGCTCCCCGTCCTCCATCCTGTCCGCACTCCTCTCCCGCCGCCCCCTGCTGTGCCCCTCCGGCTGCTGGTTCTCGCAGTCCTCTCCGTCCGCGTTCCCAGAATCCCCGGCTTCCTCCGGTAAAGAGTACATGTTGAGAGCGACCCCTGCGGCGCCGCCGCCGCCGCCGGCCGACCCCGCCAGCCGTCGGTGGAACAGGCCGACCTCGCCGGCGTCCCGGGGGAAGCTCTGCCTCTGGCCCTCCTTCACGTCGGCCGCGTCGGAGCTCCCGCCGGGCGGGTCGGTCGGCGCCAGGCCGTTGGGCAGCCCGTTGGTGGCCTCCGTTGAGGGCCGGGGGGCCGCCGTGGCCCCGCCACCGCCCCCACCCCGCTTGAGGATGGCGGCGGTGACGCGGAACAGGTTGAGCTTGCTCTTGGCTTTGCCGCCCGCCGCGGCGGGGGTCACCTTCAGGGCGGCGTTGGGGTAGGCCAGCGCAGACTCCCCGGGGCTGCCCCCGCCGGCCATGGCCCCCGGCGGCAGGGCGGTCTTCCCTGACTTCATCATGCCCATCACCTCGTAGCGGAAGCTGGAGATGTCCTGCTTCAGCTCCTGAGGGAGGGAACACGCAGAGGAAGGATGAGGAACATGTTGTAGACACGTAAACAAATGAAGACCTTTAAGGATGATAAGTTTTGGCATGGAGTCAAGGTGTTATTTCCTGCAAAATAGGTGTCATATTTTATTAGATTTTATTAGATTTAGTTTGCCCTTTGGATGATATTTGGCTTGCATGATAAAAAAACAACTTAATGTTCCCACAAGCAGTTATGTAATAAAATGTTACTCTAAATATATCCTCATATATCACTAAAGCGTAGCCACGTCTAGTGCAAATTCAGGAAACAACAAAAGGTTACCTTGAAGTTCTCCTCCGTCAAGCCTTCCTCTGTCTTGGCATCTCTGATCATGGCGGCCACGTAGCGCTTCACCAAGTTCCTCAGAACCTCCTACATCACCAAACACACGCACAATAAACCTCTCCTCGGTCAGCGATGAAGTCAACTTGGACCCAGCAGTCTTACTGTGTTACAGAAGAACTTCTGGGGGGAGACGGCTCAGAGCCCGTGCTGGGATACCAAACTGTTTCCTGTTTGATTACAGAGATCTTCTACTGACGAAGACTTAATCATGTGAGTAAAGTGCTTTTAGAAGTTTTTTTATATGAGTATTTTTTTACAGTGGCCAGTCTACACTATGCTGATTCTAAACTTTTCCAGACGCTTTTTAAACTAGTGCAGGCTGTGTTAGCGGTTTCCCAATAATGCGCTTTCAGATCCACGCGTACAGCGACGTGATTTTTGCTCTTCAAATATGTAGAGAAATCTTAATATTAAACGAGAAAGGAAATGAAACCCAGATTGAGATCGACATCATATTCTTAAAATTATGAATATAAACTCGAATTACACTTCAGACGAATGGCTTCAGCAGTGAATGAAGAAACACCACCCCGACATAGGGATTATCGTTTTCCTGAAAGGCACCCAGTTAGTTCATGACATGAATCCAAGTTCACCCACACACACACACACACACACACACACACACACACACCCCCGAGGGGAGCCGAGGTTCACCTGGTACTGGTGGTTGATCCTCAGGTTCTCCGCCGCCCGTCTCTGTGAACGGGAGGGGGGGGGGGGGGGGGGGGCGACGAGGACACACAGACACACAGAAAGAGCGAGAGAAACGTGAGAAATTGAACTAATTAAATTAGGCAGAGCAGGCTGTAGAGTAACACAGCCGGGATTAGCAACGCTCCCTCAGTGAGACATGCTGAGGAGGAGGAGGAGGAGGAGGAGGAGGAGGAGGAGGAGGAGGCCAGCTGTGAGCGGTGGGGACGTGGCCGTGCAGGGGGGGGGGGGCTAAGCGGAGCCCACACTGCAGCACAACGCTCTTCCACTTACCCCAGCGAGGGTCTGCTCAGTGATGATCCGTTTGGTCTCCCTCCTGAGTTCCTTAGTTCCTCAACATCGTTCATATAAGTACATTTGGGTTTTCTTTTATGTTGTTATCACTACAAAATAATAGATTCATGCTTTGTAGTACTTGGTATTGTAACAATGTTTGATGATTATTGATTATGGATTATTGATTAGACAGAACAATATTGATCTAATGAAAATGAATAGGATGAGGGATCAGGGAATGTTAGAACTTCTTATTGATATTACTCCACAGTCATGGTACCAGTGGTAGAGTAGTTGAAACAGCAGTAGCACCAGATGTAATAGAAGCTATAGTGGTCGTACCAGTAGTAGTATAGTACTAGTAGTATAGTACTAGTAGTAGTAGGCCACTAAAAGCAGCAGTGGCAGTACTCACCCCCAGGGTCCCGAAGGTCTTGGGCCGTTGGGAGCGGGTCCTCTTGCAGACCTGCCTCTTGATCCAGCAGGTGAGGTACCAGGCCGACTTGGGGCTGGGGATGATGTTGAAGGGGGAGGGCAGGGTGCCCCCTTCCTCGAAGTAGCTCATCCACAGCTTGGTCCTGGCGAACTTCCACTCAATGTCTGCATGGTCCTGAAAAACACAATTAAAACCCCCCAGGCCGCGTGTGGCGTAATCTCGTCGTAGCAACAGGTTTTTCATTTTTTTTTAATGGATGTGAGAATGAGGCGAATGTTTACAGAAAGGCTCCCAGGAGTAATATAACGCCGTAGCGCTCCCGTTCTAACAAAAAAAGGGTGTTTGCTGTAGCTTCTGGCCCCTTGCATAACAAGTTTAATATGCAACACATTGAGCCAGACAGAATCTAACTCAAATATTTTTCATTCAAGCTACATCTGTTGTTACAATTGTTTATACAGGCAACCCTGTTACATCCCATAAACATGTCAATCGGTGGATTGCAACACACACACACACACACTGGTTAATCCATATGTCCACGCTGTTCCCATTGAGTCATACGGGTTCCCCCTGTGACTGCTCTACCACTCCTCGGTCTTTATTTTCACTGGCCACTTTGACATTTTTTATTGCTGTAGAGAGGATTACCCCTTGAGATGAAGCATCTCGTTTTCGAGGGGGATCCCCCCCCAACTTTGAACCAGAGAGACAGTGTGATAGATGGTGAATGGTAAACGGTCCTCATTTATATAGCACTTTTATCCAAAGCGCTTTACAGTTTTGACTGACATCCACCCATTCATGCACACATTCACACACCGACGGCGGAGTCGACCACGCAGGGCGACAGCCAGCTGGTCAGGAAGCAATTAGGGTGAGGGCGTCTCGCTCAGGGGACACCACCACGACACTCAGCTCAGGAGGAGGAGGCCGGGGATCGAACCAGCAACCTTGCGGTTACCAGCCAACCCTGCCGCCCCCGATAGATACTGATTCTTTTATAACAGATTAACAATGAGGCAAGTAGGGGTTTGGCAGCTGACTCAGGGAAGCCTGTGGTATGTAGACTGTGGCCATTAGGGGGTTCAAACCAAGAACTATTTAGCTGAGTATCAAACCCAACACCACCCCTGAACTATCCTGCGCATCACTGATCTATGCAGCCGGGTTCAGGGAGGTTATGAGAGGGTGTGTGTGTTGGGTGCGTGTGTGTGTGGGGGGGGGGGGTCTTACGGCGATGTGCTGGTAGGAGTTGTTCATCATGGCGATGAGCATGTTGAGGAGCACCACCAGCGAGATGATGTTGTAGGTGCCGAACATGGTGGCGCCCACGAACTCGGTGAACTGGTGGTCGGCGTCCACGTTGGTGACGTACAGGTTGATCAGGCCGAAGATGGACCAGAACAGAGACTGCAGGGTCTCGAATAGTCTGGGGAGCAAAACGGTGTTTCTGTTGGTCATGTCTAGGTGGATGAGACTGAAGATGGACCAGAACAGAGATTGCAGGTTCTCACACGACTGCAGAGCACGCACACACATGCACACACACATACATGCACACACATGCACACCCACACTTACTTTACTTTACTTACTGAATACTAATACAAAAGACACACACTCACACACACACGTCACCACCACACCTACACACAGACTGACACACTGACTGAGAACAAGAACAAACTGTCACGTTCCTCCCCTTCCCGGTGGTGAGACAGTTCTCAGGGATGATGAAAAAATGTGATCTAAAATGCAACACTCTAAACCAGGGATTCTCAACTGGTGGGCATCCCAGGGCATTTTGAGTGGGAGGCGCAGCATATGCCAGCTTTAATCTTCAGAAAGAATCTTATGTTAATAATACAAAAAAAAAAAAAAGAATGTTTCAATGGCTTTTTGTTTCATTGAAATTATTGCAGGTTTTTTGCTTGCTTCATATCATAGAACAGTACTTGAAGGCCTTGTTGATTACTGCAATATTAGTAAGCGGTGACACATTGTTTATTAGTAGTGAACTCTTTTAAGCGACTTCATGGCCGTCTCCGCCCTACGCCCATGCAGGTTGCAGAAAACACCCAACAGCGCCCCCTGGTGTCACACTTTACAATAGGTAACCGAATACGGCGTAACACAAGCCCGCCAAAATACTGTCCGACACAGTACCGTGTAGCCCGTGGCATAATAAACGTGGGGGGCTGCTGCTCTAAAGGACCCCTCCTCGAACTCCCCCCCTCTCTTCCAGACACTTCCATCCCGCCAACCAAGCCCCCTCCCCCCCCCCCCGGCGGGACTCACGTGGAGAAGGCGTTGTTCTGCTCCACGCAGCGGATGCCCTTACACTTCCCCTCGGCCGCCTTGGTCTCGTAGTAGAAGTACAGCTGGTTCAGCCCGTTGGCGAACGCCAGCAGGACCTGGGCGGGGGCGGGGGGGGAGCAGACGGCGGCGCCGGGTTAGCATCACGCACCGACCGACCGGCGGGCATCGTACCGGCGCCGCCGCGGAGGCCGTGGAGGTGGACTGGTGTCTCCCGGGCGTACCACCGTATTGTATGTGGTACGTCCACTTAAAAATAGTACCTAGCATCGTGTCGCATCTTATCTTTGTTACATACGGGGAATGGGTTAACGATAGCGATATCGCTAACGCTAGCGATAACGTTAGCGATTGTTAGTGCTTGGCACTTCTGTGAACATCCTTACAGTAGTGACAGCGATATATTGTTGTTTCTCTTCTTCTGACAAATACTGACAAGTAGGGATGTGAATAACTCCAATTTTTCATGGTCGAATAATCAGTGGGTGGTTATGAACGAATAATCGATTATTGGATGTGTGCCGACATTCACAAAGGCAGCCATGGATCATCGGCAAGAAATCACTTAATATCTTAAACGCAAAAAAAAAAAACTTTAACAGTGATCAGTGTTTGTGTGGTATGCATATATATTAATATTTATTCTTGTGTATTGTGTATATTGTTTTTCTGTACATGATTAATAATAATAATAAAAAAACTAATAGTGCTACAGAACCAACATTAGTTCCGTCCGTTAATTCTTGTTTATTTGAAAAAATGTTAACGGTCCAAATGATAAAAAAAATCGACTTTGACCCTCGGGAACGAATAATCGAATAATCGAATATTCTGACCCCATCCCTACTAGTGACAAGTACTTATTGTGCGTCGCTTTGGGTAAAAAGCGTCACACACCAAACGCCCCCTGAACGCGACCGTACCAGGCAGTAGATGAAGAGGAACTTGAGGATGTCCAGCAGCATGCGTCCCAGGGAGATCTGCAGCGGGCCCAGGTGGGAGTTGGCCGTGAACAGGGAGATGAGCCGCAGCGAGCTGAAGATGTTGGCGATGGCGAACACGGCCTCCGCCACCAGGGTGGGGTGCCACATCTCCCACAGGTGGCGCGGTTTACACCCGCTGTACTGCGAGGAGGAGACGGGGGGGCGGGGTGGGGGGGGGGGGGGGGGGGTCAGCGTTAGGATGGAACC
>NC_140280.1:2101392-2138892 GCF_964030765.1 Micromesistius poutassou | reverse complement strand
ACTTCCAGACCCAATGTACTGGGGACCACTGCCAAGCACCGAGGCCGTATGTGTAGGCATGCGAGAGAAAGATAATAGAGAAACCAATTACATTTATCTGAAGTCGCTTTGGCTAAAAGTGTCTGCTACATAACTAAATAAATATGAATAGTAAACAATACAAGTAATGCCAAACACTTCTCTGGCAAAGCACTTGTAAGGCGCTTGGCAGGCTGCAATATCCAATTATTTTGTAAGTAATACATTTCCTCCATCAGCATGCTGTATTGCGAGAGGGGCCATCCATAATGGACTGCAGCACTCCAGGAACAGCAGCACCTCCCCCCCCCGAGGTTCATAAACCTGTGATCCTGTAAGATTAGCCAGGTGGTACCAGGGCTGAGTGGCTGAGATGGCCCACCTCGTGAGGCTGGGGCACAGACACGCCCTTCTGGACCAGCAGCTTGATGATCTCGTAGTTGTTGGTGTGAGCGGCCAGAATGATCGGCGTGATGTCGGGAGTGAAGTCAGAGAACTGCTTGTCCAACAGGATGGGAGGAACCTGCGCAGAGCGGAAAAGAGACGAATACGTTACCTCTGATGCTGAGTATAATAAGGTGTGTTAGAAGGTGAAAACTCTGACTCACAATATACATTTTCTTGTCGTGCAATCAAATATAGCATAACCGTTCTTGCTGTTATCTTGTTGTAATGCTTAACTGAGATTGTCTTTCATTTTCAGAATTAATATTTTGTTTTGGCTGTTCACATTGCAGTAATGTGGCAGAGATCAGATGTCTGTCGAATCTAGAACCAGATATGAAAGAGTCCCAAATCTGATTTGAGGAGATCAGATTCCATGTGATAGAAAAAAAAATACTGATCGCACAATCGAATGAAGGCAACTTCCCGCTACAATTTGAACGTGACCTTTGTCGAAACAAAGTTGTCTCCATCCAAACACAACTACTGACTCAACATGCCTTTCCAGAACATCCTACTGCTAGCTCCAAGCCAGTAACTTGTGTCAAGGAGGCAGATTCACAGCGTGGTGTGAGACACTGTGTACACACTGTGTTCAGTCAGACACAGCTCATAACATACCCAGCGCTGTCATGCTGGTTACACCGCGTTCACAGAGAGTGGACACTGCGTTTCAACTCAGTACTGGCTCCTTCGGCAGGCAAATGGAAACACACACAAACAATACTTTTTTCTTAACATGCAGCCCTTAGCTGACATGATACCGTTCCAAATCATCAACGACGAATGAAATATTTACAATGAAAAGTATCACGCAGCAAAAACTATGCAGCAAAATACCTTTTTTACATGAGTATTATAATCGTCACGTACTGCGTGTGTTTCGGTGCAAGACTTTGTGAAAGCAACGCATTAGGCCTGGCCAACACAACGTCGCAAGCCAGCATTGCGAGCAGACAGCTGGTCATTAGAACCTCCGACAACAACAGAATCTCAGGGCTGCTGCTCCTCCCAGCCCGGAGCGCCAGCACAATCAATCCACCACGTGTCTCAGGGCTACGGGCTGCGCTTTGGTTTTTCTACAGGCAAAGGAGGAATCCATACTTCAAGGGATTTCATGGGTGCTTAATATCCTGGCGAGGAAACTCATTGTCACATTTGCCTCTCATCACGGAGCAGCCCTAAGCCTCCTCGTGTGGCCCTTGCAGCAGGCCTCGGGGGGAATAAGGTAGGCTTCTTTGGGCTTGATGGGTACAGGGGGAACACTATGGCCTCTTTCTTCTCCATTAAATGAAGCCCTTCTTTATCGGATTCCCCAGACAGCCAGCGAGCAGACAGAGAGACAGAGGGATACTAAATAGGGACAGAGAGGAATGAGAGGAGTGGGTGAGGGCGCTACGTTTACAGAGACGTGTACATCATTAAAGACAGCAGCACTGGTGGAAGCTAATGTGATGAATGAACCGATAGCCTTCTGAGCGCTACACCGCAGGGGGGGCTTTGATTGGTTGTATTGAATGTCCGTCTTTGAGGAAATTTTCCTTTTTTTCATTTTACATTTGATCGTTTTTTTAATCAGTTGAGGTGGCGAGTTTGAGAATCTTTGATCTATGCTTTTCTATAAACATGCATCATCTCTTGCCTGTGATGATACCCGGATATATTTGGTGGATTCCAATACATAAAGTAGCATCTAAAGGCTGTCATATGTAATGCACATGTTCATTGATTGGTAATGAGTACAATCATTTGTCTGTGTAACACTTTATAATAAGGTTCAGTCATAAGTCATTTATAGGCCTTAAGTAACTGATGAGCTAATCATTAACAAAACATTTCATATGCATTTGTAGATGATTTATTAATGTACAAAGGTCCCCAAATTGACCACCAGGTGAACAAATGCATGTTATGTAGGTAACTGTTTAGTTCATCGTTAACTAAAGGTTTACAAATGACTCATCACTGAACGTTATTCTCAAGCGTTACCACAATATTAATATTGAACGCACTTCAAACCATCCAACCATTCCTCAAATATAAAAAAAAAAACATCCATACATGTCCCGTTCATAATCGACTGAAAACCAGCTGCAGAAACCCTGTAGCTGACCGACTGTCCTAGAGGTATCAAAAGAAAGGCTTCAACTTTTACACATTTTCTTCAACTATATTTAGCTCCAATTACAGTAGCGGTCGATGACTAATCGCACCTTGAGGAGGGATCTCTCAGCGGCTGGAGCTGGTTCTTAGCTCGCCGTTCTGGGAGCAGGAGGAACATGAAATAGTGGACTTCAAACGGCGTCGCCCTTCAGCGGATGCGGCGCGGAGCTCTTCGGCGGGGGATGTGGAGGTACGATAATGGAGAATTCAAACAGAATTATCGCCCACTCATCCCTGTAATGTGTATTTGTGGTTTCACACACCGCACAGTGGAAGTGGAAGCGTCCCTTCTGCATATTGATTAATTGATTAGCATACGTCCACACCGACGGGACATGCGACGGCGCTGGTTCCATTCTCTCACTGTCCTCGTCTTTTTAAGCCCTGGCGTTGAAGCTGTGGAAATGTGTTTTCTGTGTTTTTATGCCCCTCATTACGTTACAGCTTTTTAAAAAAATTTGCCCGGTCAAGCTAAGTTCTGCTCTAACGGTTTGATTAAACTTAATTGCTGCATATGCGGCGACATCAAAACCCTTCATCTTCCCAGCTGCCTCCCAGGTCCATGTTCCCGATACGCTCTCTGACAATTGGACACAATATGGGATCCTCCACTACCCGGACTCTTCTTTTTAAACTATATCCCTTAGAACGCTCTTAAGAACGTTTTAAACAGCACAAACATTTCAGAAACTAATTCCCATTGCCGATTTATAGTTCCGTTGCATTCTTCTTTTTATATATCCGTGAAACATTGTGGAGGTATGGTTATTATTTCTTGGTAAGATGCCCGTTTATTTCTCGCAAAATGTTAATAAGAATGCTGTTTCTGCATGAGTGAAAATAAATCTCCTCAAAGCCACACACCTTGGGAACGTGTAACCAGGCTACTAAGATGAGGCTTGGCGAGGCTTTAAACGCTTCTAAGCAAGCTGATTACCGAAGGAAGAAAGGGAAACTCAAAGAGAAAACATAAAAATCCCTTCAGAGCAACAGCATCACCGTTTCCCTCGGAAATCCGTAATGTGTTTAGTCGATTACATCGATCCCGGACCAAAATAGAACACTTGCAGTGAAAATATTCAACTGGAAGACATCTACATATATACACTTCCATCTATTTCCATTACGCAAGACAAATAAGCAGGCAAGACTATTGGGGGGACCCATTTAGACAGCTAACCTAATGGCCATTTCCAGCAGCGCCTGGAATGAATGGGATAATTCATCTTGGGTGTAGAGACTGGGAAGAGATGAGATGCACCATTCCCCCCTGCCCGCCCCTCCCAGACAGCCTTTTAAAAGAACCAATGAGCCGTTCTTTACCAAGATAAGGGGCTTCCTCCTTGCTCTGCCCTGTGGTGAGGACACAAAGGGATGATGCTCCCTCCTCACCGGGGGGGAAACACTTACTTACTGGCTAGACCCTTAAGATAAAGAGCAAGCCTGTCAGGTGATGGATGCTACAGCCTTTGGGACTTGTTGCGCAGAATTATCCACCCACTCCACCACTATATTTACTATATTTACTGGCTATATTTACCAATGCAGTCTATAGACAGAAAATAAACAATATCTTGTAGCATCTTTCTAGTCTCCCGTTTCTCTCTCCTCACTGCTGTCTGTCATTGGCGCTGTTTGTTTGTTTCCTTCCAAACTTTTTCTCTCATGCTCGCCGTCTTGGCGTTGAGTCAGGCCAGAGATATGCCGGTTCATAAGTTTGAGCGGGGAAGTGGATATGTTTGCTTGGAATGTTTGACAGGTATATTGTGATCGACACACAACCTGTGAAGTACTTCTTCATCGTACAGGTGATGCGACACACTTTCTCCAGTGCTCGGAGGAAGACGGACTGTTCTAATAACAACGCTCCATACAATCCACTATCTGTTCTTAAAACACTGAAGACAACAGGACCACAGCTCAGCTCCGTCCTCTTGTCAATATACTCCAAACTCGAGAGACTGCTATGGTATTTTGAAGCCGAAAGAGGACTGTGGCGAAAAAAAGCCTACAATCGGTGTGAAGCAGCATGATATGGGGCAGGCCGAGGAGATAAATATATACACAGGATAATACCATTTAGATACCACATTCTGAGGCGGCTTGTTGCCCTACTCCTGTCCGTTTCAGTCAGTGGTAAAGGTAATGTCCTCACCCGCCCACTCCCGCTCCACCTCAGTAATGGCTTTCAAATGTTTGACTCAGACATTAGACCTGTGCACCAGGTCTGGCAAGCACAGAAGATCACACAACCACGAGACCATGAAGGAAAGCATTCCGAAGACAAACCTTTTAAAAACAAATTTGCAAAACGATTAAGTATTTGTCGCTTTCATGTCCAAATAGAGCACCTTCTGAAATAACCAAGTCTGTAGCTGAATACAATATTTCCATAGCCTATAAAATCCCATTAAAAACAATGCCTTTACTTCCAGCTTTACACATGGTAAGTGCCTTGGCAAGTGTGAGGGGGGCAGGGTTA
The DNA here is from genome assembly GCF_964030765.1 of Micromesistius poutassou. Taxonomy (NCBI): domain Eukaryota; kingdom Metazoa; phylum Chordata; class Actinopteri; order Gadiformes; family Gadidae; genus Micromesistius; species Micromesistius poutassou. The sequence goes on along the minus strand of NC_140280.1, from coordinate 2,133,785 downwards.
CATCAACATTAAGGGTACATTAATGCTAATGACGGTTATTATTTCAAGCCATTTTTTGCTCGCTGCACACAAAGCTAATTAAGCACACAGCGCAGTGCTATTACGTCCGATGATGCTAGTTCTGTTGCTGGCGCACAGCGTTGCATAGCTAGCACCTGTAGCATCATCGGATGTTACTTGAGCATAGCATAGCATAGCTAGCCCCTTTAGCATAGCTACAGTTGCTAGCAACTGGTTAGCATAGTGTTGGTTAGCATAGTGATGCCACTGGATGGCATAGCTACAGGTGCTAGCTATGCTATGCTTGGGTGACCAGACGTCCCCGGTTTCCGGGGACAGTCCCCGTTTTCAGTAACCTGCCCCCGGCCACTGCTGTCCCGGAAATGTCCCCGGTTTTCACTGTGACTTAAAGATCCGAAATTGGAAAAAAATGAAAAGTAGTTGCGCACCGTATCCCTGACTCCCCCCTCCCCCCCCCGTCAACAATCTCGTCCGCAATAAGAGAGAAACTGCTTTGAGAATGGTAAGGGCAGTGTCCCCGTTTTAGTTTTTCGATGACAAGGTTTTTGGAGGTTTGGAGGTTTACACTGCTGAACCGAAAATGTCCCCGGATTTTGTCTCAGAAATCTGGTCACCTTATACTATGCTATACTCCAGCAACGGAACTAGCATCATGCGGGGAAGCTACAGCTACAGCTGCGGTTTCATTCGGCTGACCCTATGAAAACCGCAGAGTAAATCTGTCACCTCTCTTTTCCGTTGCCCAGGCTTTATTTAGATGCCACTGCTTCGCACGTTTGAATGGCAGTGAGGGAGATGTCCATAATGAAGGGCTGGACGGGCACCAGCTGGACATAACAGATACTGGTGGTCGCGTGAATTCATCACATCATTAGAGCCGGGGCAGTTTTCTGAAGGGTCATTGATGGGTCGTCCGCAGCTGTAGCCCGGCTGCTATTTGCCTCCCATTCGTTTTTGAAGGCTAAACCACAGAAAACAAGATAATCAAATTTCAAGTGAATATTTCTTTGCATATTCACAGAGCATTAGAGTGCGTCTGGTCATCTTTCATGTGGGCCCTAATTGTGTTTTGGACAGGGTTCGAACCTACGGGATTCGAGAGACGAATTTTGCCAACCCTCGACTATAAATAATAATAAACAAGGGTTGATGAAGGACAGAGTTCTTTGCCAACTGCGGATCTACAGTTCGCGTCATCGTGGAACTGACCTGGAGGATGTTACACAGTACACACCCCCAGGTCACCCCTCAGCACCCTGTAATAAACGTCCTTCGCCCTGTGTTTCACGCTCCGACTGTTTCAAGTCGAGGAGAGCTAATCCGTTCCGCAGGTTGCTTTACAATGGAGATATTCCGATTCATGATTCGTGATGTTCCCGGCATAAGTTGAGTCCCAGGAAAATCATGGTACCTTTTTATGTGAATAAGCGTGCGATGATCTGTGCTCCTATTATTTATGACTTTTGTTAATAAATCATGCCTTTTGTCTTTAATTCAAAGAGTCCCAGCTGTGCAGCTGACTGCAGAGGCTGTGCTTTCATTTCATATGCTGACATTATAAATATTGTATAAATATTGATGTACATTTGATTAATCGTGTGATAGGCTAATGTAAAGGTCACCTACATACATCTTTATGACTAGGGCCCCATTTGGACTGCGATGGAGCTTGCTGTAATCAGGGGAATAATCTGAAATGGGTTCAAAAGTCCCTGAATTCACAACAATGTGTGACAAAATGTCAAAACAGCTTTGGTTCAGATGAAAGGCTTTGGTTTAAGGATTTTAAAACCATATTCAGAAATAAAGTCCCCTTCGTGTTTCCCTGGTCCTCCATGTTTCTCTGGTTCCTGGTTCCCTGGTCCTCTATGATTCCCTTTTCTCTGGTCTCCAATGTGACCCTGGTCCCCTGGCCCCCTGTCCACTGGTCCATGGTTCCCCTGTCCCCTGGTTCCCCCATTCCCTTGTCCCCTCGCCCCTTGTCCCCTTGTCCCCTCACTTCCTGATCCCCTGGTCCCCTGGCCCCCTGGTCCCCTGGTCCCCTAGTCCCCTTGTCCCCTGGTCCCCTGGCCCCCTGGTCCCCTGGTCCCCTGGTTCCCTCGCCCTTTGTCCCCTGGTCCCCTGGTCCCCTCGCCCTTTGTCCCCTGGTCCCCTGGTCCCCTCGCCCCCCTGTCCCCTTGTCCCCGGCCCCATGGTCCTCTGCTCCCCTGGTCCCCTCGCCCTTTGTCCCCTGGTCCCCTCGCCCTTTGTCCCCTGGTCCCCTGGTCCCCTCGCCCCCTCGCCCCTTTGTCCCCTGGTCCCCTCGCCCTTTGTCCCCTGGTCCCCTCGCCCTTTGTCCCCTGGTCCCCTGGTCCCCTCGCCCCCTCGCCCCTTTGTCCCCTGGTCCCCTGGTCCCCTCGCCCTTTGTCCCCTGGCTCCCAGTACCTGCATGCCGCCGCTGGGCTTCTTGTGGTTGAGCAGCAGCTCCACGGCGCCCACCACCTCCTTGCGGATGGCGTGCAGCAGGGCGTCGCCCACGTACACGTTGAAGCTCAGCACCAGCTCGATGATCTCCAGGTTCTCGTTCTCGATGGCGATCAGCAGCGCCGTGCGGCCCAGCGGGTCGATGCAGTTGATGTTGATCTTAAAGTAGATCTCTGCCTCCTGGCGACGGGAGAGAGGGGACGCGTCACACCCGGGGTCCCTCTTTAAACCCCCGCGTCCTGAGGCAGCTGCAGAGCCTGCTTAACTAATGATACTAATCCATCATCCATCCACCAATTCCGTTCAGCCATTCACAGACTCCTTACATTCAGCCGCCCAGCACTTCATTTCGATTCACTAATCCATCCATTCAGAAATACATATGTTCATCCATTCACCAATCCATCCATTCACCAATCCATCCATTCATCCATATAACAAACAATAGATTGATCCATTCACAAATCCACTAATTCATCCATCCACAAATCCATATTTTGAGCCATTCACCAATCCATCCAACTACCAATCATTCACCGATCCATCCATTCACAATCTATCCTTTCATCCATTCCCCAATCCATCCATTCATCCATTCACCAGTCTACCCATCCACTGAAACACCCCTCCACCCTCCATCCACCCTGCGAATCAGCTCTCTTCCATCCAAAGAGCTACACATCCACCACCATCTGCTTTCATCACTCCTTCATCTAGCCACGCCTCTTCTGGAGACCTATATCCGTTCATCCACACAACCACCCCCGCCCACCCAGCCCCATCCATCCATCCATCCATCCTCAACCCATCCCTCAACACAGCCATACCTCCAGGGCCTGTTTGACGCTGGCGTAGTCCCCCTTCTCCACGGCCCCCAGGTAGGCCTTCTCCAGCGGGGACAGCTCCGACTCGGACCGCACTATCCGCAGGGGGATGCGGTCGCGGTACGAGGAGTTGTCGGTCCTCCGGTAGTACAGCTGGGACATCGCGTCTCCCGTCTCAGCCCTCCTGGGTGCTGCTACCTCCGCACCTGCCGCCGGCGCCGGGCAGGAGACCTGAATCCTGGGGGGGAGACGGGGAGGGGAGGAGGAGGAAGGGGCGCGGAGGGTTACTGCATTGTGCTTTTGTTTTGAGTTCATTTTTTAACCGATTTACTCTGTTACATTTAAAGCAAATGATAATTCGATTGAGGAATAGAAATCCAATTATGGTGACATTGGAGCAGCTGCAATCACTGCAGGAGGTCCAAAGACTAAATTAAGTAGTCACTCGCTTCCTTGTTGCCAAAAGCGGATACCTCCTAAATCCTTTCTTTCTTTCTTTCAGAAACTAAAATTGGATAACCTCAGAATCCCATCAGCACTAATGTGTTTTCTTCTGCCTTTGATTTTACACGAGCACTTTCAACCCAAAATATTAATATAAGGGTTAAATATAGCTCCAGTGGGTGGTTCTACAGTCGAAACAGAACGAATTTAGCTCATGGTTATAGACTCCCTCACGACAAGAGACTCAAGCGTGGTTTTCACACGTGATGTTTGCATTTTTTTCCCCCTCCCCGCACTTTCACTCCGTTTGCGTCGGAAGCCTTTTGCCTGTCATGCTGCATGACGAACCCAAGACCGACGGAGACTCGAAACACACCGTAAAAAAAACACACAAGGGCACGATCTCACTATTTCTATTCACCGACCCAGACACAGATAAAATGGGCCATAAAAGCAGGCTTTGGGGAGATCCATGTGTATTGGGGGTCAGGTCGGTTAATTAGCCCTCTCTGAAATGGATTTTTAAGAAGAGGTTATCGTTTGTTCATGAGTTGTTGTGTTAATGTGTGGTGCTGCTGATTCATACATTGGTTGTAAAAGAAACATATTTAAGATGGCTAGATACTATTTTAGGCACGGTGATGTCATGCATCACAAAAACGTCATGTTATTGTCACAGAGAAATTGTGAAAAAATATCATATTCACTTTGGTATAAAACATGTATTTGCGTTGTCTTAAACCACGAGTGTTCTGGTCTATTCTGACACATCTCAACTTTATATCACCAAAATAAACACCGAGACACACACAGCGCCGCACCACTGGCAGAGACTCATAAAAGACGCGCGGCCATAAATCCCACACCCGGTCTGGAGCTCCTCTTCCAGCCAGGGACCCTGCAGCGCGGTCCTTTCACACGGTGAGAAAAACAACGGCAGATATTCACCAGTCTGCAGCGTGGACCGTGAAGCGGCTCAGACGCTGTGGAGTATAGGACGGTGTAGCTGGAGGTTGTAGTAGGGCGGTGGAGATGGTGGAGTAGGATGGTGCAGTAGGACGGGGGAAGTAGGATGGTGCAGTAGGATGGTGTAGTAGGACGGTGTCGGAAGGTGGAGTAGGACGGTGTAGGTGTAGTAGCACGGTGCATGGAGTAAGACGGATGAGTAGGCCTACACCCAGACGTCTGCTGTTTATTTTCTGTTTACTTTATGCGACAACTGTTGGAGTAAACGGTGCGTGAAATCTCCCAGAAATAATAGGCTACACTACTATAATACATTGAAAGGGTTTGGCGATGACAGCCTGCAATTGGCCTCATATTCTTTTGTATATCCTTTAGCATCACTGTAATATATATATATATTTTTAAAGCCTACTTATTTTGTGGAGAAACGCTTCTCTGTACTAAACAATGTGGTAGGCGACGGTGAGAGAGTACAGCCGCACGCATTCCAACGCAACGACGCGTAAAAATAGAATATAAAAAAATAGACTCACTGAGCCACCAAACGAGGGGTTCTCTTGGGTTAACATAAAAACAAAATTCTAGGGGAATGCAGAGCGTAACACAAAGTAGACATGTGAACAACTTGGATCGCACCTACCCAAATGTGAGACATAGAAGGTGGATCCGCGGCGCCCTGCGTTGGTAATCCGTTCGGTCCTGTGTTTTTTTTAGTTTCTATTTAGGATGTGTTTGTATCCATCATTAGTTCTGCTGTCATCCACTCCACGACAATGTTGGTCACGACCTCCATGCGGAATGAGGATATGGTGGAAAAAAAAAAAAACACTATCTAACAGACTAGATAGTGGTCCGGTTTGTATTCAGCTTCAACGCACAAACACACACAAGGGGTGAGAAATCAACTAAAAGGAAAAGATCCCATGTGCGAATCTCTCAGACTAGACCGGTTGAACGTATTCCCCTCTTTTAGCTCTTTGGCTCAGCAACCTGTTGGGAGTGAGCGCACAGCACTAGTGAGGGCGATCAGTGCCAGCAGCGTGCGACTTGGCGATGTGCAGAGCGCGGGAGAGACTGGCCGTGCGCACTTGGTGTTGGGGACGATGGAGACACGAACGCGATCCGCCAAACGCACGCGTGTGCGAACTCGAGATCATCCGCCCGATCAGGAAGTCTGGGAAGCCAAACGATTGTTGATAGATTGGTCTGGAATGCGGGATATCGTGGTTTGTGTCCGGACTCACTGCGTGAACGAATCTTGCAGTAAACCGCGTGCGCCAAAAACAAAACAGGAAACACAAACTGATGAAGGCGAACCCCTGTTGTGAGGATCAAGTAGCTGTTCGTTGAAAGAAAAATATTCATGTTTTTTTCTTGCGCTCTCTCTCTCTCTCTCTCTCTCTCTCTCTCTCCCCCCCCCCCCCTCTCTCTCTCTCTCTCTCTCTCTCTCTCTCTCTCTCTCTCTCTCTCTCTATATATATATATATATATATATATATATATATATGAATTATTATTATTACTCCAAGTGAGCATTGGAATGCTCTGCTTATCAACATTGCACCTGTGTTATTGTTATGAACATAAAGGAATCACTATTAGCATGGTTACCGGTATTTGTATCTTCTGCTTTTGTTGGCTTTGGTCCACAGTCTACCCACAGTGGGCACACACACACACACACACACACACACACACACACACACACACACACACACACACACACACACACACACACACACACACATTGTTACCACTGGATTGTCACCTTGTTTAAAGTAAATCTGGATGTTTTTTTTCTAAACATCCCAAACCCATTCTCAGTCCTTTGGAAGTGAATGAAGCGCAGAGTGAAACTGAAGGTGAGTGATTTGGTCTCCTCACTTGAACCTCACCCCAGACGCTCTCTGTGTAGGCAGCATGAGAAATTAAAGGCTGGCACACAAGACAAGTCATGAATCAAAAACAAACACCATCACCACCAAGAACAGTGCAGAGAGACGCTGTGTGTGTGTGCGTGTGTGTGTGTGTGTGTGTGTGTGTGTGTGTGAGACTCTCTTCCCATAGAAGGGTCTCCACACAGTCCACCCCAACTCAAGTGTTCTTCTTTGGAGGCGGGCGAAGGCGGGCTCCTGGGACGGGGCCAGGAAGTACCCGCTAAGTGTTACTTTTGTCACTTTTGAATCGAGGGAAGAACGCGGCGCTGCTGGGCCCCCCACGGCGGGGGAGCGGGAGAGACGGGGACGTTTCCTCCGCGCGTTGACAACTCCGACCACCGGGCTGACGGCGTGACTTTAAAAGGTGTCGGCTCTTTGCAGAGCGGCTGTGTTTGTCGACTCAGAGACGCTGGTTGGTTAGTTTGGTTGGTTATGCAGGAGGTGGCAGTAGCTCAGGAGGTAGAACGGGTTGGCTGGTAAACCGCAAGGTTGCTGGTTCGATCCCCGGCTGTCCTCCGTGTCGTGGTGTCCCTGAGCGAGACGCCCTCACCCTTATTGCTTCCTGACCAGCTGGCCGTCGCCCTGCGTGGTCGACTCCGCCGTCGGTGTGTGAATGTGTGCATGAATGGGTGAATGTCAGCCAACACTGTAAAGCGCTTTGGATAAAAGCGCTCTATAAATGAGGACCATTTACCAAATAAATGAGGACCATTTATGCTCATTCCACCTCTCACCTTTGTCTTTTTTTGTCATTTTCTCTGGCGAGTTCCATGTCAGTAAACGGCACGTGACTGTGGTCAGTTCCACGGTGAGTGTGTTGTGGTTGTGTTGTTGTGGTTGTGTTGTTGTGATTGAGTTGTGTGTTGCTGTCAGCATCGTTAGAAGGAGCAGGGTGCGTCTCAGCGGTCAACAAGACGCCGGTGGTCCGCTCCTTAATTGCGTTGCGTTGCCACGGTGATAATGCTGATGTGACTAGACAGGAAATGGTGATTGGGCGGCGGGGAAGTCGGTGTTTGTTTCGCTGGCAGGCATCGCAAGGTGTCACTGATGCAGGGTGAAAAACCCTGAGCTTAGCGTTCCACAAACAAGATGTTGTTTGCTTCCCTACGAATGTTTACTTTCATACCACGACAACAAAACGACACCGTTGTAAACACCACGAGGATCTTGTGGATTTTTCCGAAGCCAGTGTGTGGTGGGTACCCTGGAGGGAGATGACTTGTTGTCGCTCCCCCTCTCTGAGGTAATGGACAGGCTGATTGAGAGCGAACTGGCGTGAGATTGTGTTCCCACTGATTCCCGTTTTAGTGGTGTGTCACTTTTACTGCACCATTTCCCCCCCATGCCTCTAACTCATGTCTGTGCAACTGCTTGCTCTCCCCTTCCCTCTTATTGCACTCGTTCTTTTTGTTTCTCACTCCCTATCTCTCTCCCTATATGTCTCTCTCTCTCCCCCTTGCTCTCTCTCTATCCCATCCTACCACTCTATCCCTATCTCTCTCTCCCTTTCTTTCTCTCTCTCCCTCGCTCTCTTTCTCATTCTACCACTATCCCTCTCTCTCTCTCTCTCTCTCGCGCTCTCTCATTCTGCCACTCTTCCCGTTGTCTCTCTCTCTCTTTCTCTGTATCTCTCTAGCTCGCCATCTCTCTCTCTCTCACACATATCAACACATATTTCCTCGCTCTCACCCCTTAACCCCTGCTCAAATATATTTCTGATGGATCCTTAATAGCCTTGGCAGACATGCATAGAGGTACATGCAAATTCAGTGTGTGTGTGTGTGTGTGTGTGTGTGTGTGTGCGCGCTTGCATGTGCTATATGTCCGTGTGTGCGTGCGTGTGTATGTGAGTGTGCTTGTGCGTTCCTGTGTGTGTGTGTGTGTGTGTGTGTCGTTCAGGTGTGTGCATGCATACAGATGCACATGTGTACAGGTCCTCTGTACAATCCATAGCGTTACTTTGATCCCCATGAAGCTCCAAACCGCCTCCCCAGCCGGAGAGCTCTTCAGCGGAGAAGCCTCCTCTCCATATGCATGAGGTGAACCGGACAGAAAGGCTTTCCTGCGGCCAATGTTTCAACCACAGCAGTTCTAGACTGGGAGTGTTAGGCGGGGGTGGGGGGGGGGGGCTGGGTGAGGTAGGGAGGGAACCTAATTACTTAGACCTTTTTCTCGTGCTCGTTCTCGTTCTCGCTGTTGTCACAGGGGTTCCAGCGGGAGATGGCTCTGACGGTTTGTGTTTTCTGGCTCCAGGGGTCACTCTGGGGCCGCTGGGGCCACCGGCAAAAGCAATCACTCAGGCGCTCTGCAGAGGGGCCTTCTGGGTAATCAAAATTTATCAGACTCCTTCCCCTGCCTTGAGGAGCAGGGCTGACGGCTGACGGCTCCCAGGGGGCTGCGACCCAACCGTACGTTAACAAAAGAGAAGGAAGGCGATACGATCACCAGGGTGACGTTCCACAGGATGAACCGTGTTATTTACATATAGTTTCCTTACACAAGCCGATAAATCATCACGCTGTTGTTTTCCGATGAGCCTCGTTATGACGTGCATCGGTGGGTTGGATATTTTACGGTCGGACGGTCAGTGTGGAAAAGGTGCCTAAACTCTTGCGAACTCTCTTATGAACCTTATACTGACCTGACCTTCTCTTTTTTTTACATTTTAAAAGCAGTTCCACAGTTCACAGTTCCAGTGATTAACCTCCATGGCACAACCTTTACATTTCTACACACATGACATCGGAGGCTATTTTCTCAGCAACGTAATTGTATTTCTTTCACAAGCACAACTGAACGCTCCTGAGAACCCCGAGCAGGAAGCAGAGTCAGAGTGCCGAGCAGTCTATTGATGACCTTTTCCGGGCGCTTCCAAGAAGTTGAATGGGAAACATTCTCCAGAGCCGGAGCAATCTGTTTATACTCCCCCGGTAAACACACACGTCTGCTGTACACCACCGGGGCCCTCAGTGCTGTAGGCCAGGGATTCACCTTCACAGCCTCAGGCCTTTCTCCTTCTCCTGCTTCTTCTTCTCTTCTTCTGTGGTGTTTGTCAAGGCTGCAGTGTCTGCTGCAAGGTTACATAGAACGTCCACCCCCCCACACACACACACACACACATGCACACACACACACCACATCATTCATGGACATGTCCGCCTCCATCTCTAAAGTAATGAATTATTCCACAAAGCTGACACTGAGTGTGACGTCCAGCCTGACAGAGCCTAACCTCAACGGTGGAATGCTTTCTTAGGAAAATAAAAAGATATATGACGAGAACAGAAGGGAGACCCAGGTGTCACAGCAGCAAGAGAACAGTGCAAATCAGGCACAACACAAATTAGATATAATAATAGAACTGCTGCGGATATTCAGTCGTATAACCATATTGCCTTTGTAATAGTTAGGACTTAAAAGTAAAAGATGTCCAAATTAAAAGTTATTATTCACATTATGAGAGTAAAGCAGTCGTTAATTGGAAGTTAAAAATAAGTTGCTAAACCCCTCGGCATGTCTTAAAAGCACTCTCTTGTCTTAGCTGCTGGATCATTTAAAACTATACACACAGGAGAGATTAACAGTGGACATTTCTCGATTCACTCTCAAGACGTTCCCAGCGTCGGAGTGGTCCGGAGTGGGCGCGGCGCCTATTATCTATTCTCCCTGTGCTGCATTAGCATTAGCATTAATCAGCGGAAAGAGAAACACCAAAAAAAAATGACACTGTCTTCTATCACCTGTTTCCAACCGAGCCGTTAGCCGCGAGTTTAGCGAGCTCCAGAGCGAAGGAATGGCCATAAAAAGTCACGGCAGTCAGCAGGATGAACGGCTGGTTTGCTCCATCAGTTCCGTGTGGTTGGCTGACACCCCCCAGGGGTCATTCGTCTTGGTGGAATATAAATGAAAGGTACGTTGCGATACGTTTTGGACGTGTTTGGGAGGTTTATAGTGATAACAATAGACCTTTAGTAGAGCGCAATTTTCTGGGAAGAAGTTACCAGTTAGCTGATGATGGATTCATAAAAAAAGCGAATAAATTGATTAAACATCATCGCTTAAGAAGAAGCCATCATGTCATCATCAGTTACAATGACATGTATTAGTAAAAGGCATTTAATAAACTGACTTGCTGTTCAAATTCAGAGGTGTGTTCAAAGTATCAGGCCTGAGTGGATTGAACTTATCACAACAACAGAATACAAAAGCGCTTTTGTGTTAACACCACTCTAATAAATGCCAAAGAGCAGAGGCGAACCAACCATCAAGTCTAGAAGCATTTAAAAAAATAGAGAAGAACAACGGCCAAGAAAAATGTCACGGCCAAGAAGTCAAATCCTGTTTTTCATCCCATTAGAAAAGCTTTGTCAGCCTGTGGTCTTCCAATCGCTTTTGTCCAAAGACTGACATCTGCTCTTGTCCCCCATTGATTCAAAGGTTGGTGGAGTGTGCCAGCAGTTTCTGCTGTCTAACCATGCTCCCCCTTTCCCAATTTGCTTGTCTCAGCCTGTATCAGCCAAATGAAGCTCATGTTGGACCGCCAACAGATGCCTGTGTTTCAGGGGTTTGATTCGCGCTGCCTGCTGTGTTAGTTGCCCTTAGTTTGGTGTTTGGAGTCAGGATTCAGTGGGTTTGCTGTGATCCGCAGCAAAGTCAGACACAGAAAGTTTGTGTTGTTATTCCGAACCGCAGAGACTTTTAGAACTTTCCTCTGCTTTGCTGAGCGGAGGAAAAGATGAATCCTAGAAACTGGGCGAACGCTGAGATCAATGGAGCCCTGTAGGAACTTCTTGTGTTTTTTTATGTGTTGCACTGCTTGTGTGTGGCTTTCTCTGTTTGGGGATGGATGTGTAGTGCGTTGACTTCCACCCCAACATAAACTGGTTGATGTTCTCACAGCGGCCTTGTGACTGTGAGAGAGTGGGTGAGAGGAACAGCGAGAGAGTGGGTGAGAGAAACAACGAGAGAGTGGGTGAGAGACGGAGGGGGAGGGATAGAAAGTGAGAGGGAATGGAAGGGAAGAGGGTTTCTAAATTGAATAACAAATAATACAAAATAAAAATAAAAGCAGACATAAAATGAGACGAAATAGAATCATTCAATTAAAAAAAAAAAAAGAGAGCATTATCTGGATCAATAGGCCAGATTCCCGGAATTTATCTTCCTAACTCAACTATTGATCAAAAACATAAAGTACTGGCGGTTTACAGCATGGAGCAAACCTCCTCTAAGGGCTAAAGTCTGACTTTAAGATCAAAGAACCTGAAGTGTGAACCTGTTCTGCCGATACTGTGCGCCTCCTTCTTCATCTCTCCTCTGAGCCTGTCCCCTGGGACAGGAGGATCCAGCCCTACCTCCCTCTCCCTCCTCCAAAGGGGGGGTCTGGAGGTATCTGCTGCTCGGGCCCAGAACCTTCCCAGGGCTCTGTCATCGCGGCGGGGCGGCCCCGGTGATCCTGGCCAAGGACATCATCCGTGTGAAGCCGTGCCTGACGTTCCGAGCGGTGTGTGGTGCTCAACTGTCCGTCAGGTCGGCCTCTCTTTTCTCTCTCTCTCTCTCTCTCCATGAAACGCTGCTCGCAGACGCGGAGAGAAACAGCTTCCCTGCCGTTTCTCGCCCTGTTTCTAGCGATGGATGCGGACGGCTAAGCGGTTTCCGCTGCGCTGCTTCCAGCCATGTCCTGGAGGGGATCTTCCATGAGGAACTTGACCACTTTCACTCACTGGTGAACACTGGTGTTCCCCAGACCGAAGGAAATCTACTGAAATGTTCTGGATTTCATCTGCGAAGGTCCAGATGGCTTATATTTAAGCAAGTCATCATATGAACAAAGGACGGAACATAGATACCCTCAGCAACAACGCATGTTGTTGTATAATTCGTGGACCAATTTACAAGCAAACCCTTTATAGAATGCTGTTCCTTCTGATGTATCACCAAGATCAGATTTCACACAAGGATCATAAAGAAATGTTTCCCATTATGTCAGCCAGCTGGGAGCCCAGAGAGAGAGCCGGTATCGCCAACACATCACCTTCCCCTGACATTTCATCTAGGGGGAGCTTTGATTGGACCGCATTGGATCAATGTACGTCTTTGCCTCACCAAACGCGTATGAGATCAATACGTAATGCAGTACGAATGCATGAGAACGTACGGCATCAGATGTAACACCATGTTGGATGTTGAGCTGGGATAAGAATTCTGCTATCAGCAACGTTTACGTTTGACATTTTCCGAGTGAATGTTCAGAGGGTTGGGACTATTAAGGCTTCCTTAAATTGGGCCAGTCATACGCTTACTAAAACAGAAACACATTTGTTGAGTCAAATATATTTGAATATTATTTGCAGTAATTTATGTTATTTCAAACTAAATATAGACTATCACTCAAAAACTAAATAAAATCAGTTGTGCATGTATCCAAAAATAACGTATTAAAAAAAACACGTTTCTCCTGAACATACCTGCAAACTAGTCACCTTTCGGCGAAATTCGCCGTTTTCAACTGAAAATATGTCATTTACGTGAATCGTGTAGATCCAAAGAGTTTTTTTTAAGGGGGGTAGAAGGTTTCGATAATTTTTTTCCTTGTTGGAAGTTAACGGAGCAAAGAGTCTAGCTCCGCTTTGAACCAGAGGTTGCGAAGCAAGGTTGGTTGCGTGAACAAAGGCACGCGTCCTCTGATACCTGTGGAGAGCGACACGCCAATGGCCAATCATGTAACAGTATCAAGTTTGGCTGCGCCATCTCGCGTGTGTGTTTCATAACAGAAACAGCGCGATGTGAGAAACGAAAGGTTCATGACAGTACTGGACATATCTCCATGTCCCATTTCCCCCTTTGATGGCATTATCATTATTCTGTTTAATGTAGGCATTTATCCGACCGGCGATTATCCAACCAACGAGAAGTTGGTGGGACACGTCGACCGACCAATCGAGCGAGCGAGCGAGCGACCAGACGGTGTCAGCCCCGGTACCTCCGACCTTTTAAGAGTGCTCATTAAATACACCCTCATGACATCTTGAGACATTCAGAGAGGACCAGGAGAAGGGACACACCTACGATGGAGTCGTAGGTGAAGTGGTCTGTGGTGGGGGAAAGGTTCCCCCTGAGTGCTGCTTCACTCTCATTAACGCCAATCACTGCTTAAGAGTGTTCCCTGACACATCCGGCTCCGTTGCTTCGCCCACGACAACAGACATTTGAATTAAACGAAAGCTCCTCTACGGTCTCTACGGTGAAATGAATATTTAATGGTGGCAGTGCAGCTGCGGTTTCTTCCCCTGCATTGAAAGACAGAAGGTGAGTGGAGGGATAAGTGTTGAGTGATGAGCCACTTGAGACGCGTCACTTTTTCATTCCTTCTGTTATTATATTTTTTTGTCTGACTTGTCAGACGGTACAGATCTTTACAGGTTTTTTTGTACAGCACTTAGGCCATCTAAAGTTGTTTTATGTGTGCTTGATGAATACATTGTACTTTTCTTCTTCTTTACTTGAAGTACTTTGTTCTGTAGCTTTTCTTAGAGCATGCTCTTAACTTCACGCTGATACTCATCAGCCCAAGACTTGATTGAAAATACATTTGCCCGTCTCCGAGTCCTCAAAGGAATCTGGTATCGACTTCAAAATGTTGTCTCCAGAAAATAAACCATGTCTCTGATGTATACAGATTGCCACTTCTACAAAAGAGGTCTGACACTTTCAAAATAATGATTCATAGCGCATCCTCGGCCTTGCAAACTTCCTCCATTACACCTAAGCCAGAGTGTCAGCCAGACCCACTTCAGAACAACTATTCCCTGCCCTTTTCATTAACGCGAGGGAAAGTCAACTTTGCTTGCATCCGTCAAAACCTTTCTGTTTCAAATAGTTTCATCCTGCCAGCCGATGCCTACTGCGCCGAGACTGAATCATACCGCCTACGTGTTAAACTTTAAATCAAACCTCCAGCCATTGTGTCTTGGGACATGATGGATCAAAGTGTCAGCGGAAGCCATTTTCATTCACATTCACACGTCGTGATCGGGGGCCCACGTTTCTCAGAGGAAAGGCTTGGAAGAAGTCGTCTAACCTGGCTCAGAGAACACTAACAGGATGATCAAGAACTGAAAAACTATTTATAATGAGAGGCTTCTGTTACCAGGGCTACTGTGTCATAAAGAACATGTAGGTGTGTATGTGTACCGCCATGCAATGTACATCATTGTTTAAGCTTTTTTGTGTGTTGACATGCAATCAGTAAGTGTTTACACACATGGTGTAGAGTGGATTTCTTTGATTGTGATTGCGTGTGTTTGGTGTGTATCTTTGCGTGTCTGTGTGTGAACGTGTGTGTACGTACATGTACTAACAACGGGTGTGTGTATACAATCTGGACAAGTAGCTTGTAACAGTAGATTGCATTTGGACATTTTCGCGTCTCTGGGGACCAGTGGGAGGGGCAGGCAGCGGTTGGGATAAATTGTTCTGTCCATCAAGGAAGGATAATGTCCTGTGTAGAAAAAAAGTAGGAAAAGAGAGAGGTGTGAAGAGTAGAAAGGTTAATGCGGTAGATTTTGCCTGCTGACGTTAGACTGCAAATCAGACGTTGTGTATTTGTTTTATGTGTGTGTGTGTGTGTGTGTGTGTCAAGTCAAATGAATTGGTGTTTGCAAAGATGAAGGGTTTGTGAAATATCAAATGAAATATCAAATTGTCTTTTTCTCATCACACGTTTCACACACAAGTGCCTCTGTCAAATTGGTTGGTCTCTGGTTTTTAGATTGTATGACATCTGTTCGGAATGTCGCCCGATGATGATAGCCAATCACACAACAGAGAGACACACAACAGCAATGATGATTGTGTGAGAATTGGGTAATTTCTTTGTTGTTAGATTACCTAGTTCAACCTTCTTTTAATACAGTTTTCCCGTTTATCATTTCATAGATTGCATTGGGCTGACTGTGACTTTACAGAGGAACTTTGGATCTCACTGTTGAACGTTTACTGCACTTCACTGAGATGTTGCAGTGAACTGAAGCGTCTCGGTCGGGTTTTTACTGCACCTCACAGAGATTTCATCATTACATTTTATCTGTGTGTAAACGGCCTTACCCCCTCTGAGATATTTCGATGATCTTTTAAGAGTGTTTTGAATAAAGGTAGTTAAATTAGATGGTGGCTGGAGGCTAAAAACAAGCATTCAACCATTAATGGAGCAATTATACTGAATTTGAAAAAGGACATCCAAATTGGGTATCCAAATTCAACCATTTGCAAGAAGAGCTCAGTACACACACACACCCACACCCCCCCCCCCCACACACACACACACACACACAGATGTGATTATGCAAAAGGCATGCATGCACACACAGACACACACACAGCCTCATACACACACACACACACACAGATGTGATTATGCAAAAGGAATGCATGCACACACACAGACACACACACAGCCTCATACACACACACACACACACACACACACACACACACAAACCTCTCCTACATCCACTTAGGAAGGCAATTAGCCTTTCCCCCGTCCTCCCCCAGGGCATCAGGTCAGAGGCTATCAGAACCCACAATCCAATCAGTACGGCCGCAGGAGGTAAGGTGAGCTGTGCCGTTCCCCCCACTACTCCCCCCCTCCTCCCTCTCCTGCCCATGGGTGACCGGCAACCGGAGATAGACAATTATTTCCACCGATGGCATTGATTGTGTGGTCGCTCTAATAGGGTATCAGGTAACACCAGCTGCGGAGGACGAGCGGTCTTGGTGGCGTCCCACGCAAGCACAACATCCCCCCGTTGGGGAAGAGGACAGGAAGTTGGTTTGCCGCTGACCTAGAGGAGCTGAGCAGGGGGCCCTTTTCCCCGGCTAACGAGAGAAGATTGTCGGCGGAATTGGTAATTTTTAAGGAGCCGCTGGAACCGGCGTCTGTTTTCAATTAGCCGCCACAGAGAGGCGGTGCACACCGTCATACAGGAACACGCAGCGTCCACGTGATACGTGGACGCTACAGACCCCACCGGGGAGAGGAAGTGCAGGTGAACGCACAGACATACTGCTTCGGCGTCTGCTCGTCGTGCATGCATCACATCACACGTGAGAGGCGGACAGCTTGACCTCAGGGGCGGACCTACCATTAGGCAAACACAGGCAATTACCTGGGGCCCCGAGATTTCCAGGGGCCCCCAAACGTCTCATACAAAACTGATTAATAAAGTTTTCTTCGATTTAAAGCAATTATTATTTTTTTTGTCTTAATTTGCGCGCTTAAAAATCCATAAAAATGCTTAATCTATCATGACCTTTTGACTGCCCCCCCCCTCCCTTCTCATGCAATGGACTATTCCATGTTACTGCGCATGTGCAGGCTTGATTCAGGAAGACGGTACCAAAACAAACTAGTTGGCACGGGTTGAGAAAATGAAGCAGAGTTATACGATATATATATATATATATATATATATATATACAGTGCAGAACGAGAATGTGGAGGGCCCCAATGACTGGGTTTGCCTTGGGCCCCCAAATGACTAAGTACGCCCCTGCTTGACCTTACCAGTAGCGAGAAAAACTAATAGCTGTTATCTTGTCTCATCACTTACATCGCCCAGACTGGTGAGATCATGACTAAACGCACAAGCTTGGATAATCATACTGTTCATCACATTTCTCGATGTGTTCCATTTTACCCACAGATCTGCTGAGTCACTCCCAAACCGCTGAGTGATAATGGGGGCGTAATGGGAGTATATTACAGCAGGTCGGGCAATCAGAAAGACTTAAATGACGAAAATGAAAGCAGAAATTTGAGCTTTAGAGGGAGGACAGATGTCTAGATGATGTAAAACATGAGGTGAGGAAGGGGTACGCTAATCCAAACTCTGTCACCTGGTGCATGATGAATGCAGCAGCGAACGGGTTGATTGATCTCCCAGCATAGAAGACCTGTTTGCCGGTCTCGTACCGTGGAGAGACCAGGCTGCCGGGGGCCTCCACCGGGGCGGGGGGGGGGGGAGACTTCAGCACCCAGGACAGTGACACGCGCTGGGCGAGGTCCTGAATCATCAGACTCGACACAGCCACTGCTGGTTTGGTGATCAGCCTCACCTGCAGCCACTACCTACTCAAGCCTCTCCCTAAGGCTGGCTTTACACGACAACGCTCCCGGGTGAAACCGACAAAATATTTTATCAGTGTTTTCGAGGCTTAAAAACGCAAAAAAAATGAACCCACCCTCCAGAGTGGGAATCTAAAAAACGCTCCACCGTTGCCTTTCCGTCTAAAGGGTTAACAACGCAAAAGTGTGCTCTGAGCTGCTCACGCTGGCTCTCGTCCCGTACGCGTTTACGTCACGTCCATGTGCAGTACAGGCAAACCACAAACATGTTGGATTTAACACACTTTTGCGTCACCGTATGCACGCAGATTTCCACCCAAAACGCGGAATGAAAAGTGGGAATGCAACGCCACTTTTGCGGCTTGTGTTCAGATCGTTGCCGTGTAAAGCCAGCCTAAGAGAGCAGACAGCCTCACCTGCAAACCATTCCCTACCTCTCCTCGACAGAGACTGACTTTATGAAGATAATTGTTTGTTTGTTTAATGGCCAAATGGTGTGCCGCATTACATGTTCCTGCTGCAAGGTATCGTGGGCCGTTGTTATCTCCTTTCCTCTGGTAAAGGAAGGTCCAGTGCACCCTATGCTGAAGGAGAAAAGAAAGGAAGCATTGAAGCACCTTTACTTAGCATTTAGAGTGTTCGAACAGCTGCTATCATGGCTGCCACTTGTTCTGGGTCATTTTGGTCCGTTAGGAACATTCCCCAGCAGAAAAGTCTATCAGACTGCAGCCACACTAGAATCAAGCCTCACCCTAGGTCAAAAGACAAGTCTATCCCCCGCCAAGGAAGCAAGAAATTGCACCCCAGTAACCCAAACAGGTGTCATCCAACACACACGTGTTGGATGTCTTGTTTAACCAAATCAAAGGAAAGAAGCGGAATAAGGAGAATGCTCTTCCGTCCCATTAGAGCCCTTGTACAAGGACCAGGGAGCACCGTTGTATACTCTCCCTTCCCCTGCTGTCACCCTACCTCAGCCGCCCCCCCCGAAACACCTCCTTTTAATTAATACACCCCCTTCGTTAGCACTTTAATTAGTGTGGGGCGTGTGTACTTTCATGGTTAAGTGAGAGCGCACCGAGTGTGAACTTCCACAGTAGGCGCGTGCTATCGCTGACTGAAGGGCTCAGGGACTCGAGGGACGGAGACCCCCCCACTAGCCACCGCTCATTATGGTCTGGCTCGGAGATAAAAGGAGCGGATTCTCCAAGCTGGTTGACAGGTTTGGATTTTGGAGGCAAATAGCAATTATGGCTATTTGACAGAACTAGGGATAGTGTTTCTTGTTTGTCTTTAAGCCTAGTTTGTTTGTTTGTTAGAATAGCTTTACTAAATCCAATGCATGGCAAGAATGAAAAACCCAGAATCTATTAATAATTATAATAGCTTTATATGCCTGCCACATTTATTTGTGTTAGAAACTCTTACATAGTAAACCTTGATTGCTTCCCAGCAACACGTTGAAACGAATATTCCTTAGTAATACAGCCCCACAAAAACACATTTGCTATGCAAAGACATCAGAATAGCAAAGATGTTCTGTTCTGTTCTTGTGTTCATGTTTTAAATGAGCATGGATGTGGAGACCTCAGTCCTCAGTCCCCAGATGACTCAATACATTACACCTTGCCCCTCCTTCACCCCCCCGCCTCCTTAATTGAGCGGCATGGAAACACAATTAACTTAGTCTCGCTGATTGCTACGGCTGAGTTGGCAGAAATTAGTGTGAGGAGAATGACTTATTTTATACTTTTAATATTTAAGCACTCTAACTCTAATTCTCATGTTCCACATGAGAAAATAGACATTGTACCCGATATACCTCTGTACTGACACAAAGATACCAAAGTTAGTAAGACGTTCTGCACTCGGAAACATCACAGATAACAAAAAAAAATGTAATTAATTGTGCTACTCAATGCTGGAGGCTGCCATCCGAGTAAGTATGCAAATTGAGCGTTTCTTGTGCGCCCCACGTCTGATGGTTCCACAGAGCCACCAGTGCAGTCATCGGTGACGCCTGATCAGAGAAGACTTGGTCAGGCTCTCCTGTAGCTCGGAGGAAGTGAAATTCAATGGCCTCCACAAGGAAATAATCACCATGCAAATAGACGTGGTCGCCTCAAAACAAGTACATGGACGGGGGTTTGTTAAGCAGAGGGGTCTCGGAGAAAGGATTTGTTGATTATTTAAAATTTATTCCATGGATTAGGAAAGTGATGTGTCTTGTATTGGAAAAGAAAAGATACAACTCACACACAGGTTTTCACTGCTTTTTCCTGCGAGATTAATTTATTTTTTGATGGGTAAATGTTATGCCGGAAGCCTGGACTTTGTTTTCATCATTTAATTGTCAACAAGTGACAATTTCACATTATGTCACCTGGGCTTATGCAATACGGTTTGTTATGACAAATGCATAAACACTTGTGTTTTCAGTTCAGCCTCCCTATGATGTCGAATTGCACATCTCTTCATAATGCATTTATCCACTGAGCCACCAAACAATGCAATGCTGAGCTTGTTTGATATATTATCAGGGTCACTGTTTCTAAGGCAACCAGCAGGGAGGCGCTCCCTGTATAGAAACTGTGGAGGCTGAACCACAAACGTGACAATATGCAATCCTCGACACAAAAGGGGTTGATTACAACTATTTTCTATTATTATCTATTATTATTATTATTATTATTATCTTACCTATTCTTCTTCCTCCCAATGTGGTGCAGGCATGAATGTTTAATAAGCCAGTTAAGAGCTCCCTGTTTCTATACTCAAAACCCGTTCTGGAAAAATCTGAAGTTGCAGAATGTTTCATAAATACATTTTTTAATCACTGTTTCATGAACTGTGATGGTTCATTATGGTACATTTATGGGTGGCTACAAGGCAAACATTATGCATTCAACATCTCATCTCTGGGTAAAAAAAAAACGTTCTGCCTAGAGGAAAGATTAATTTCGGGATCTTACCAGAGCTGTGTAATAACCATTCATAACACATTGTCACGGCTTTTGATGATCTGAGTTATCTTTTGCATCAAGACCATCAAAATCATTAAAAGAAAATTATAACGTAGCAATAATAAGCAATAATGAATTGTATGTGTTTTGTAATAGGGTGTTTTGATTTGAATTGCTGAGGGTTACTAGATTAACGTCTGCTGCTTCATGTTAATGCATTTCTTCACCCATGACACTGATACCTGACGCTCAGCGCCTTGTTCCAAGGTCATTTCTCCATTGGCTGTTCGTCCTTAGATTCAAACACACGAGCTTCAAGGACATGCAACAAAAACAAGCGGAATTATAGAAGCAGAACAACTTTTTATTTCGTTTTTTAGACTCCTACGATTCCTATATAGTTTCTTATATCAGGCCTCTGCCACATTTTTAATGAGTTCCAGAATCTTTTTTTACTGTTGCTCTGTTGTAGCAGCGCCGCGGCGTGCTAACAGCTATGGCAGCGGTGGCACTAATGATGTCAAAGTGAAAGACGCTAATGGCGAACGGGGATGATGAGCTGTTGTCGACCGAATGTTAACAATAATGATCATCGTAATAAACAACAATAGAAATGCCTCAAACCGCTGCTGTTACCCACAGCTTTTAGTTTTCTCCCAACGGACCTCATCACACAACGCCACATATTTTGTATCTGTATATATAGCACATCAGCTACAGAGAGCTATGTGCTCCAGATAGCTCCAGATAGCTATAGCTACAGATCTGTAGTACATAGCTATCTGTAGCTATGTGCCACAAATCTGTAGCAAGCACATAGCACCGAATTAGGTTGCTGCTATGCTAACAGGCTCCCTTGTTAGCATAGCAGCAACATCATTTGCTCCTACGTGATCCCGACTCTGGCACTGACTCTGGCATCACTCTCGTTCAGCTTACGGATGCTTTCAGCTAAAAACAGGGTAAAAACAGCAGGAACAGAGTTTCTGAATGAAGCCGGTCGAATCGATAACAGAGAAGGAAAACACACCCTTTGCCCTATACACACACACACACACACACACACACACACACACACATGCACACACACACACACACACACACGCACACACACACACACACACACACACACACACACACACACACAGACACACACACACACACACACCTGCAATATGCCTCGTGTCAGCACGCTAATTGCGCAGCTAACCTGAACCAATTTGGGAAAGCGGGGCGGAAGCGAGCCGCGGCCGACCCCCCCGCTCACCTCTCCCATTCTCAACCGACGGCGAATCAAAACGAATCTTAGCGGAGCCGTAATTACTGCCTCACCTGCGGCCACCCGCACTGTTCACACTCCGACGCGCTTTCAAAGCCTTTCTCTCTTTCGCAGCGCTGGCTTTTTTCCGCGCTCGATCGCGTCCCGTTACATCACCGGGGCGGGCGGGCGAGAGAGAGAGGGCCGTTGCCATGCCCACCACAACAGCGAGGCCCCCGTGCGCAGGGGCCCTATAATAGCTACAGACAAAACAGGCGAGGGCCTGTCTTTTAACTAATGGATGAAATAAAGTGCAGGAAAAATAAGGCCAGGGGGGCGGTGTGTGAGGGAGGGGAGAGGGGCGAACAACAAAGAGTGGGAGAGTGAGAGAGAGAGAGCGAGTGAGTGAGTGAGTGAGTGAGAGAGACCGAGACCGAGAGAGAGAGAGACAGAGACGGTTGCTCATTATCATATCTGATTGGGATTTAATTAAAATGACTAAAATGACCCAAACAATGAAATGAATGAATGAAACAACGTTACATGAAAGCGCTCACGAGACGAAGGCACTCATGCACATAAAAGAGACACACCAGTATCCGCACACCCACACACACGGTTACACGAACACACACACACACACACACACACACACACACACACACACACACACACACACACACACACACACACACACACACACACACACACACACACACACACACACACACACACACACACACACACACACACACACACCTGCTTGCCGTCATTGTTTGTCATGACGTGATTAAATTGCCACAAGCTGAAATGAAACATGGAGAATTTAAAATCCTTTATTATGTTGTGTTATTATTCTGGTATTATAAGGGATGCACTGATTGTGAAATTCTGGGCTGATACCGATGTTTAAAGGAATAATTTAGCTGATAAGAGATGTTGATACAGATGTTTTTTGTTAGTTATTTGTTATTAGTTTTTTTTCGTTATCTTTGAATGAGCATAAATTCAATCCTAAAAATGTCTAAAACCTTCAATATAACCTTCTTTCACGTTACAAAGGTACTTTCTGTGAAATGTATCTATTAAAATTGATGCGACAGTACAGGATGGGATGCTAGCTTCATGGAGAATATCGGTAGATGCATATTTGTCTTAATCTAACACACATGTATACAAAATATATGAGCCATCATATCTTGGATCAGACTGATTCTGGTGAGGAGGACAACAGGTGCACTCTGTGAAACCTTATGATCAGGGTACAAGATGTTCTTTACTCCAAACTTTACTCCAAACTGTTTGTGGATATTGAGGAGACGCATTCTGCGCTGCAGCGTGTCTCATTTTTACAGCTATTGATTCCTACCTGAGCCCAAGTCCATCATCCTTACTGTTCTGACGCCTCGCATCGCTTCATCGATACCCCAGCTCCCTCGTCCATCATATAAATGGTAAATGGTCCTCATTTCTGTAGCGCTTTTATCCAAAGTGCTTTACAGTGTTGAATGACATTCGCCCATTCATGCACACATTCACACACCGACGGCGGAGTCAACCAAGCAGGGCGACAGGAGCAATTAGGGTGAGGGCGTCTCGCTCAGGGACACCACGACACTCAGCTAGGAGGAGCCGGGGATCGAACCAGCAATCTTGCAGTTACCAGCCAACCCGCTCTACCTCCTGAGCTAATGCCGCCCCATCACCGCGTCCTGGGTGTCCTCATGCTCACCATCCCTCAGGACGACGGATGGACCCGCAGACAAACGCAGACAGACTGGCAGATAGATAGACAGGTAGGTATGAAGACAGGACAGGGAGACAGACGAGCAGAGAGACAGGCAGAGGAGCAGACGGACTGGCGGTTAGACAGGCAGACAGAGAGAAAGGAAAAATGACACAGACAGACAGGCACACAGACAGGCAGTCAGACGGGTAGAAAGACAGACAGGCGGACAGATGGACAGATACAGACAGACAGACAGACCGACAGACTAGTCTAGTGCAATAGACCATCCATCGAGATGTGCATGTTTCTATCGCATCCCACTGGTTTTGAACATTCCACTGTTTCATGTTCTGCCCGCTAATTTACTCTCACACATCGCAAAAATGCTGCCTTATATGCAAATGTTCTTGAAGAATACACATATGGCGTAACAGAATAAAAGACGCTATGCATATGTCTTATAAAATATGCCTTACATTTCATTCACAAATATGTTGTACATATTCTAATAATCTAATTCCAGCATGAAGTTGTATATTGAATGAATAAGAATCGTATCCTAGTACATGTCCTAACTATTACCTAGCTTTACACAGGGAGGCGAGGAAGGGAGGAAGGTTAGGAAGTGTTGAATGCTGAGCCATATAGGACAGTCAGAGTTGTGACTGGTGCAAGACGCTGAGCCATACCATAATGTACACCGGCAATCAGTTTGAAAACATCAGCACCAATCCAAACTGCTGACTGCAGAGCCCTCACACAATAACACAGGCGACACTGTTCATGAATTCACAGATTAATAATGTATATTGATTAAATACCACAACCTTGCAAAGTGAAAACACAGACACTAATGGACAAAAGTTTAAAAGAGCTTGACAAAAAGACTGAGAGAAGAGAGTCTGTAAGTAAAACACTCTCTCTCTCTCTTTCTCTCTCTCCCATCTCTCTCTCTCTCTCTGTATCTCTCTCTCCCCATCCCTCTCTCTCCCTCTGTGTCTGTGGACGGACCTTGTTTCTCATCATATCATCTCCCTGGAGTCGAGCCATAACAAGTTCTCCAGCCAGAGCGCCCTGGGCCCATTCCTAGTGACTTCTACCATTGATTCCACTTAATAGTGTTGTGCTCATATCACAGGCATGGTGCAGACGCTCTTTCAGCCCCCTGTGGGAAGCCAGTGTCAAGCACAGAAGACAAAAGCCTCACACACTGGCGGGGGCTTGCTGGCTTGGTTTTTTCAACCGTAGTACACTGTCCAACACAATAAAACCTCGAGGATGGCTCTGTAATGAAATGGCTGTTTCTGATTGGATCATAGCGGTGCCAATTAGAGGACTGCTCCATCATCAGCAGGCACTCTGTGTTGGATGCTGTCCCTGTGTTGGATGCTGTCCCTGTGTTGGATGCTGTCCCTGTGTTGGATGCTGTCCCTGTGTTGGATGCTGTCCCTGTGTTGGATGCTGTCCCTGTGTTGGATGCGTTGGATGCTGTCCCTGTGTTGGATGCTGTCCCTGTGTTGGATGCTGTCACTGTGTTGGATGCGTTGGATGCTGTCCCTGTGTTGGATGCTGTCCCTGTGTTGGATGCTGTCACTGTGTTGGATGCTGTCCCTGTGCTCTGGCTGATGAGCCCTTCTAGAGTGGATGCTGTCTTTGTATTGCTTCATATCTGGCCCCCATCATGAAGACTGAGAGACTACGCAGCGACACTACAGTCAGTCATAGCGTTATTCAACACATTATTCACGCCCACTGGGCAATCTAGCATCTGGAATAAGCCTGTCCTGAGAGGCTGTTTTAGGTGGGAGTAGAGACAAAAACACACAAAGGTCCTAAACATTTGGCTCCTCATAAGAATACTTTGCCAAAAGTAAAATTTTAACCTGGTAGGTGATGGAAATTACCAGAACTAAAGTGTTTTTCTGAGCATACTTTTTGCTAAATGCTAAATGGTGCTTAAGTCTGTAGTGGTGAAACAAACTGCAGGTCTGACCTTTACGCTCCTTCCTCTAACAGTGTCTGACGCCAAACGCCACCCAGGTGGCTGTAAGTGGGCTCCTCCAGACAAGGATCTAGGCTGGTGGTGCTGGAAAAAATGGTTTATTGTAAGGTTTGCAGACAGTTATACGTGATCTGGTGTGCCATATTGCCTTGCAGGAGATCTCCCCGAGTGTGTGTGTGTGCGGTGACGGCTGACTGAACCTGTGCACTCTGATTGCTCAATGCACAACAGGTGTGCATCCCCCCCCCCCCCAGCCCCTCAGAGTCCAATCAGTCTGACTCGGGCCAGGAGAGGCGGCTTACACACACACACACACACACACACACACACACACACACACACACACACACACACTCCTCACTCACTGACCTCTTGCTTCCGTTTGGAAATACAGAAGTTGATTTGAGGATCAGCTCAAACAGAAAACACTTTTTGAGCATTGCCATACAAATAATCACAACAAATATGTTCATATTTTTGTGATGTATGCATGAACGGGTGTACCGTACTATATCAGTTCAGACATAAAAGCATAGTATTGTATAATTAGGAGAATACTTAACACAGCCCATGAACAACAATTTAAATGTGGATATACGAAGTACACACAAAGACACACAAACAAACAACACACACACACATTTACAACACACACACACACACACACACACACACACACATTTACAACACACACACACACACACACACACACACACACATTTACAATACAACACACACACACACACATACAGGTTCTTGGTTGTGCGATCGATTTGGGCGTTGATTTGGGCTAACCCGGCTGTCATTATAACAAACGTCAGGGGGGATAAACATGGCCGTCGCCTGTACAGGGGTTAATCCCGTGGAAATTCAATGCCAACATTAGTCAATGAGCCAAGTGACTATCCGTCACAGGTACGAGTTCTGTGTTAGGGCGAGTCCTCGAGGTTGGTTGTAGAAGGTGCCTTCAAGTCCTACTTGTCCTGTGTTATATCAGTATTATATCATTATATTACTTATTCAGATAGACACACATGCACACACACACACACACACACACACACACAAACCAACACACATAGCAACACTCACTCACTCACACATACACACAAACATACACATAGAGACACCGACACAGACACACACACACACACACAAACACACACATTGAGACACACACACACACACACACACACATACACATAAACATACGCAAATGAAATTGTTTCACAAAATCCATTTGTAAGCTCAAAAACTCAGAACACAACCAGATGATGATGAATGAAGCTGAAAGGGTCGGCAGGTGAGCTTCGAGGTGTCTCAGTTACGTGTGATTACTCTAGACATTACTGTTACATGACATTAACCTCAAGCCCTAGGGTCCCTGAATATAATGGACTGACTGGATAACTGCATATCTATTACGTACGGAATGCATTTCATTATCAGTGCATTAGCCTATATCACAAGGGTTAGTATCAATTCTGAATGCATTGCATTCCGAATACATGCCGGGTTGAATACCAAACATTCAAAATACGGTATCCTACATTATTAATACGACATTCTGGATACATACAATTCCAAATGCATGACATTCTGACAATATGACATTATGACGATATTACATGCATTACATTCTGAATCATGATATTCTGAATAAACTGCATTTCTGAAGGCATTCTGAATAGATGTTATTCTGAACACATTGCATTCGAAATGCAATAGATTCTAATCTGAATACGTTATACTTAATAGATTACATTCAAAATGCAATTGATTCAAATCTCAATAAATGTCATTCTGAATAAATTCCAATCTCAATGCAATAGATAGAATCTGAATACATGTTATTCTTAATCAACTACCGTCTAAATGCAATAGATTCTAATCAGAATACATGTTATTCTGAATACATAAGATTCTAAATGCAATAGATTCTAAATGCATGCACAAACACCAAATCACATTACATTCTGTGCACATTACATTCAGCATACCTGTTATGGCTCAGTGGCCGTGTAACTGAAGCCAACCTGGTGCCAAATGTGTCCAGTAGAGAGCATGGCCGGAACAGACCACGAGGGATTAATGACAGACTTCACTGCCCATACTGCTGCTTACTGATGGCTCTTCAGTCAATGGGAACTCCAGTTAAAGAAAATCAACCTGGGGCCAGTCAGAGGTGACTCTCTGATAAGGTGCTAGTGCTGCATCAGCACTGAGACCACATTTGGATTGACCTCAAATATTATGAACCGGAGAAAAAAAAAGGACATATTGACCCAGTTTCCACTCACTTAAACTTTTGAGTGCTGTGTATGAGTGTGTGTGAGTGTGTGCTCAAGTGCTTGTGTATGTTTTGTGCGTGTGTGTGTGTGTGTGTGTGTGTGTGTGTGTGTGTGTGTGTGTGATGTGTCTGTGTGCTCACACGTGTGTGTGACACATGTGTGCATGTGTGTGTGTATGTGTGTGTCTGCACATGTGTGTGTGTGTGTGTGTGTGTGTGTGTGTGTATGTGTGTGTCTGCACATGTGTGTGTGTGTGTGTGTGTGTGTGTGAGTGTGTGAGTGTGTATGCTCAGACGTGTGTGTGTGTGTGTGTGTGTGTGTGAGAGTTTTGTGTGTGTGCGTGTGTGCTTTAACATTGACCTTATCTCCATTCAGGTTAATGGAGCTTGAAGTGTAGCGACGGCCCGTGGGGAGAGCAGGGAGCGTGTTATGATAAAGTAATCCTCCTGATGGACAAACCCACGGTGCCCCAACCCAGCAACACGTCATCAAACACACATATGTACTGTACACACATCAGTGTTGTGCATTAACTAGTTCAAAAGAACTAGTTCATTGAACTAAGTTCATTTTTATATGAACTTTGAACTGAACGTAACATATTTTCGACTAAAGAACTTGAACTTGAACTAGTTCAGATTTTGTGACATTCTGAATTGATGCTTAGGTCCAGATGACATGTTTATTAAATAGAGTTACTGCCTTAGTTGTGATGAATGAAACAGGTGTACAAATAATATCCACAACAATTTGAGGTAGTGATGGGCAGCAGGTAATGGAGAGGATTCATTTTAAAAGATAAGCACAGAATACTCACTCACAGTTTTTCTTCGGTTTCTAAAAAAACTGTTAATGAACTGAACATGAACTAGTTCAAAACTGAATTGGTGAACTATGAACGTGAATTTATTCATTTTGTTTTGTATGATCTGAACTTTGAACTGGTTCACGTGAAGTGTGAACTTGCACAACACTAACACACATACATACTGACCTCCAGTCTGCCACACCACAGACCGGTCAGATCCAGTCCATTATGGAACCATCCATTGTAGGAGAGGGCGGGAGGGCGAGAGAGAGAGAGGGGGGGGGGGGAATGAGAGGGAGAGAGGGAGAGCGAGAGGGTGTAGAGCGAAGGGAGAGGGAGAGAGAGATGGGGAGGGAGAGGGAAGGGAGAGGGAGAGAGAGAGAGAGAGGTAGAGAAAGTGAGAGAGAGGGGGGGAGACAGAATGGAGAGCGAGAGAGAAAGAGGGAGGGGGAGAGGGGAGGGATATGGAGAGAGAGAGAGCGAGAGAGATGGGAGGGAGAGAGAGAAAGAAGCATACGAAGACGGAGAGAGAGAGAGAGAGAGAGACAGAGAGAGAGAGAGACAGAGAGAGAGAGACAGGAAAAACCAAAGACAGAGATAGAGGAATAGACGTTGAATACCGCAGACACGGTCACCAAGGAGACAAGTTTTGGTTCATAGTCAGGAGATGTCGTTCCCCCATAATTCCCTCGGTGCTGAAGTGAAGAGAACGCCTGAAACCCGTCTGAAGTGGGAACATTGTTATTCATGTAATTTCAAGTCAGATTTGGTCACCTGAATAGGTGATGATTTATATTTTATTGGTTGATAGTAATTGTGTTCAACATGACATTTAAACTTTATTTCAATCCAACATTAACCTGATTTCAACATTATCCAGATCAGTAATTATTATAATTTTTTATACTTCAGATTTTTCTTTTTCACAGAATTTGTTTTATATTTTTCAATTAAATATCACGTTCAGTAAAACTCCATGGTGCGTAGATGTAAAGTATATACTACGGTAATACACCACGATGAAGCTATGCGAGTCATGGCTCCTGTGGCTGTTAATCTGATCAGATGCACAGATGTTGGGGTGGTACCGCTCTGCCTATTTCTAATTTATCTAATGTACCTCTCTCTAATGTGTATCTAATATCTCTCGCTCTCTCTCTCTCCCCCCACTCTCTCTCGCTCTCTCTCCCCCCCCCCTCTCTCTCTCACCAGCTCTCTCTCTCTCTCTCCCCCCACTCTCTCTCTCTCTTGCTCTCCCTCTCTCTTGCTCCCTCTCCCCCCTCTCTCTCTCTCTCTCGCTCACTCTCCCTTTCTCTCTCTCGCTCACTCTCCCCCCCTCCCTCTCTCTCACTCCCCCCTTCTCTCTCACTCCCCCCCTCTCTCTCTCTCTCTCTCTCGCTCACTCGCCCTTTCTCTCTCTCTCGCTCACTCTCCCCCCCCTCTCTCTCTCTCTCTCTCTCACTCCCTCCCTCTTTCCCCCTCTCTCTCTCACTCCCCCCTCTCTCTCTCTCTCTGTCTCTCTCTCTCTCTCTCTCTCTCTCTCTCTCTCTCTCGGTCCCACTCTCAGCTGCCTCACAGCAGTAATTAAGTGTTCTGTTCCTGCCGTGTAACTCCTGACGGATGCCTTTGTGTATGGCTATGCAAACACAGGCACATTATTTAAATATCCCGTCCGAAGTGGCAGTCGCTTTGTACTGGCGACCCTGCTCCCAGTGACAACCGCCTTCCAGTCCTCAACCAAACCTTTAGAAAATGTATAATTAAGACCTGAAATAGCCTAATTAGGCGTATGTATGCTGGCCACTGAAAGGACCAATCACATACGTGGAAAAACAATCAGTGACATCCATGACACCAGGAGGAAGGCGTGCAGTGGAATCAAGACGTCCATGAAATTGCTTCAGGTTATTGAAGCTTGCTGTGTCACGGTTGTGACCTGTCATCATGTGTGGTGTTGTATCTATATGTAATCTGTCCAGCCACCCCCCTCCCCACAGAGGATGCATAATTATTATGCATAGAAAAAAAACTGACGCCATCCATGAAATCAATTTTAAATTTCACATAATTTCACATAACAAGCTGCAGTATGCCATCTGTGTACATGGAGGAGATATTTATCTTTTAGTGTGTGTGTTTGCATGAACGTAAGTGTTTACACACGTGTGTGTGTGTGTGTGTGTGTGTGTGTGTGTGTGTGTGTGTGTGTGCCTGCATGTGTGCTTGAGGGTGCGTGTGTGGGTGCTTCTGTGTGCGGGTGTGTGTGTGTGCAGGTTTGTGTGTGTGTGTGTGTGTGTGTGTGTGTGTGTGTGTGTGTGTTTGAATGTGTGTGTGTGTGTGTGTGTGTGTGTGTGTGTGTGTGTGTGTGTGAGAGATAGAGTGTGTGAGAAGCATCCATCTGTACTGAGTGGCTGCTGCTGTTTACCCAGCAGATCACTGAAGAGATTGGAGATTGGTGTCCAGTCAGATATTAGACAAACACCAATGGTCAGACTCAGACCGAAGACCTGGATATTCCTCTAGTCTAGAACACACACTGAAGCATTCATAGTATTATATCCAGTGCACCAATATCGAGTGATTATGAACTGCAGGTTCTTGTTGGATTCAATTTGAATTTCACTTGGAGCAGTTCTTTGGTTTGGAAAACTGTGCACATGGTGGATAGTTTAGGCACACAAATGCTTTGGAGTACGCAACAGGCCAACATATGTGCTTCATTAATCCTTAAGAATTGTAATATAATAGTATAGTATGATGGCATTATCACCATCACTAACGGGGGTTCTTAGCACTGATGAGGTAAAAACCTGTGAAACAGGCTTGTGTTCCCAATCTAAATGGTAAGTGGTCCGCATTTATATAGCGCTTTTATCCAAAGCACTTTACAGTGTTGACTGACATTCACCCATTCATGCACACATTCACACACCGACGGCGGAGTCAACAACGCAGGGCGACAGCCAGCTCGTCAGGAGGAATTAGGGTGAGGGCGTCTCGCTCAGGGACACCACGACACTCTAGTCTCTCACGACACTCATGCTAGGAGGAGCCGGGGATCAAACCAGCAACCTTGCAGTTACCAGCCAACCCGCTCTAGCTCCTGAGCTAATGCCGCAAATCTCCGCTAGACACACAATTACTCAGGGCTGAGACGTATCTGACAAGCTAAGTGTTTGTGTGATGAGAGGCCATTAGTCTTTGTACGGAGACAGGGCAAATACAATATGTGTCAAAGCTGCCGTGAGGGGGAACGTATACACGTCCACTTTCTCCCCCACCTCACACAGCTGTATAGCTTTCTATAGGCTGACCCTTAAGATGAACTGCATTATCTTATGGCTCATAGGCAGATCCTTAAATGTATCATCATTATCATCATTCGATAAGATGACAAGGTCAATCATGACGATCAGATGAGACACGATTGGATTATCGTACAGCAGCACTGTGTTAGTAGAACACGGAAGGACAGACAGACAGATAGATAGATTGACAGACAAAAATACAGACAGACAGATAGAGATAGATGGATGGATGGATGGATGGATGGATGGATGGA
>NC_140280.1:2083892-2096392 GCF_964030765.1 Micromesistius poutassou | reverse complement strand
CGCATGCAATGGTCCATTACGGTAAAGCCTGCGTTTAGAAATGTACTACCTCCAACAAAATACATTTATTTTCTATTTAAAAGCAATATTTTTTCTATGAAGAACATTTTTATACGCGTATACTTAAAAAATATTAGAGAAAAACCTAAATATAAATAAATACATCCCTCAAAACGAGAGATGACGTGTTCCTCGGGTCCTTTGGACTTCCGGGTCTGTGTGTACTACTGTGGTGAGGGATCCATCCAGCCAGAAAAGATGTGAGTTTCAAACAGTTTCTGGACGATTTGCTCTTTAATACATGTTCCATTTCTGGGCTGACACTACCCTCCTAATAACGCAATTTACACTCTCCCTCAGGTCTAAAGTCACGTTTAAAATCACACTGACGTCGGATCCTCGACTACCATACAAAGTGTAAGTCTAGTGACAGCTCATCATGCACACCCGGGGTTGTGTCTTGTTGTGTCCATTCATTGTTTTATGGTGATGGTTTGGTTTGGAATACAGCTTATCGGCACACATTATCTGAGACGTGCAGCCTAAACGTGCACTGTCAGCCGGTGCAATTGATCAATATTCCCCGTGTTGTTTTTATGTACATCTGTATGTACATCTGTACATCTGGATGTCGTCATTTTTGTATACTCTGCTTTAAAGTAGGCTGCTCAATGTAACAGCTGCCAGTAAGTAGAGAGCCTCTGTTCTGTGTATTTCATGGTGTGTGTGTGTGTGTGTGTGTGTGTGTGTGTGTGTGTGTGTGTGTGTGTGTGTGTGTGTGTGTGTGTGTGTGTGTGTGTTACAGACTCAGCGTCCCAGAGAGCACTCCATTCACCGCAGTGTTAAAGTTTGCCGCTGAGGAGGTAAGATATTTCACCAACAGTAGCCCTGATATCACGGTCTGTCGTGGCCGGTGTGTTCTACGTTTGGAGGCTGGAACAAACATGGAAGCATCCATACAGGTCCTACATACAATAGGTTTATTTGAGTGATGCAGTGATTTAGATAATTTAAATGTTTTTATCCCCAATGCATCAGCAACCCTTATAATATATTGATCTGAATGGAATAAGAAGTCATGATTATTCAAACAGATGGGATGTCATTAATCTAACCAAGGCTATTTCCTTTAAAAAGATACATTTTTTACATTTGCATTCCCTATTGCAAGTCATCAAGTACATGCCTTCCTTATAGAGTTGCAAACTAAGTTAGGTGCTTGTATGTCTAAGGCATCTCTGTGTATAATACAGTTAGTCCAGAACGTTCTGGTGAATTAGTGACTTCACCTAATTTAACCTTCTGGACTAATGGATTTTCGTATTTACAATTTGGGCATTTAGCAGACGCTTTTCTCCAAAGCGACTTACAATAAGCACATTAGAAGAAATCAGAAGAAAGAGAAACAACAATATATCACTGTCATTACAGTAAGGATGTTCATAGAACCAAGTGCCAAGCACTTACAATTACAAGGTTAACCCACTCCCCGTATACAACAAAGACAGCTAGGATAAGATGCTACTCAATGCTAAGTACTATTTTTAAGTGCCAGGACGTATAGTAAGTGTGTAAGAGGGGTGTTTTTAGGAGACTAAGGGAGGAGGAGGGTGATGGGGGGGGGGGAAGTCTATCTTGTTTGCCCTATTTGTTGTTGTTTGTTCTGTTTGTCTTGTCTTCTCCTTACTTTAGCATTTTGTTTAGCATTTTCCCTTAGCGTCTACTTTTGTTGTATTAGTTCTTTGTATTCTTATTATTATCGTCCTGTGTTTTTCTACTGCTGCTGGGCTATTGCAACAAACAGATTTCTCCTACGCGAGATTAATAAAGTTGTATCGTATCGTAAGGGGGGAGGTTATGCAGAGTCCAGGTGAACTACTTGTAACTATTTGGAACTACTTGTGAAATCAGTTTACTACTAGCACCTATTTTTATTGTACTATCAATACAGACTGCTCGCTGCTTACAGAATACCTGCTTGGAATACATGGTGTGTGTGTGTGTGTATCTGGTGTGTGTGTGTGTGTTTGTGTTTACCTGTCTGCCCTGAGGTTTTATCCACTCGAAAAAAAAAGCAACACATAATTGCCACCACTGGAGGGGTATGTGTGTTTTCTCGTTATATGGGGACACGTTTAAGAGCGGGCAACAGCCTCCCGCATCGTCCTCCAAATTGGTGTCAGCGGGTCATAGGTTTGTGACTCTCTGTGTCCCACAGTTCAAAGTGCCAGCAGCAACCAGCGCCATCATCACAAACGGTGAGTCCCCTCGAAAACCCTGCTGCTGTGTTATTGTCTGGTTTGACGCTGCCTTCCGAACTGTGTCTTCATTGGAAAATGGCATAGATTCAATCACTGAATCTCTCCTAATGACATTGTTATTGGCATTATAATGGATGTCAGCAATCATTATTTGCATAATTGATATACTAAGTTACAGACGAAATGTGTTTCATCCATATAGTTTTGTTCAGGGTGCTAACCTTTACCAGTACGGGACTCTGTTAAAAATGGAGACTAAACCCCAACACATCAGACGTTAACGTGCGTGCTTTCCATCCCTCCTGATCCCACCCCTCTCTCTCGACTCCCATGCAGATGGGATCGGTATCAACCCGGCACAGACGGCAGGTGAGTCTTCACGCTCTCTCCGCCTCCTTCCTGTTCTCTCAGTGTGACTGCAGAGGAACTAACGCTCCTAAGAAAGCAGCTGTCTCTGTTTTGGTCTTTATTTCGTCTCTTGTCTACAGAGAATATGTGTACAGGGTGACGCGCACCAACGCCTACTCAGCCAGCTATGTCTCCTGGGCCGCACTGGTCTGTCGCGGGCTGGCAGGGCTGTACATCTGTCTGGGTTTGTCTGAATATCAGGCTGATCTTGTGGTTCAGATTCGATCAGTCGTATTCATTATCACCTGGATGGCTCCCAGCCCGGCTTGTAAATCGCTCTGGATTACAGTGGCTGCCAAATGGAAGTGTCATTCATCACAGCAGAAGGGTGCTTTGGTCGGCTGGTGTTGTACACTGTTTGTTATTGACACGTCTTCAGACGTGAGCCGCAGTGGCATTAAAAGGGGATTAGTGATGCTCCGGGGCCGCCCCCCCCCCCCCCCCACAGTCAGTGCCGTTCTCACACTATATAATGAGATGATACTGCCTATAGAAATGTATCAATCTGGCCATTCGCTTTTATGGCCTTTTACTTCTGACACGGATCCGGTGGAGGAAGCACCATGGAGGCTGAGCGAACGGCATGGACCTGTGATCAATGGCGTCGTTAAACTCGTAGAGGCCACGCGCTGAAGTTCAGAGGCAATGACGCATTGGTGGATGTTCACCGGCTGGTTTCTGTGTAACACGCAGACAAAAGGCTTGCCGAGATGGGTGGTTTTATGACGGCTTGAGTCAGGCTTTCACGTTGTCCATCTAAGAATAGCCCCCGATCTTGAGACGACTCTCTCTAAATGGTCCTCGCCTCCCGCCGAAGCTTTCCTATCGCACGGAGGAAATGCACTCGTTCATCTTTTTCAAACCCTTCCACTCAAAGGAGGCGGGGATGAAAGCCGAGCCTTCCTGCACGCCGCTGACCTGTCAAACTGAAATGAATGATTTGCGCGGACAAAACGGCTCACGAGCAATGAGAAAAGAATCCTCTTACAGCGAGACCCATCTGACCCGGGTGTATGGATCGTCCGGGCCATTTTGCAATACGTCGTAGCCTACATTTAGATGTTAAGCTGCAGAACAAACAGTATGCAAATCGCCGGCTTAGAAGCCGAGCTTGAGCTTTGATGCGCCGCACCTCCGAGTCTGACGCGGCATCAATTCTATTCGCGGTCCATTATGTTTCCGTCGCCCTGCGTCTCCGTCACGCTCGGCTCCGCTGTGGTTTGGCAAATGTAAACGGTTCAAGGAATTATAAAAGGTTAGAGACGGAGTGATTCATTTTGATCACATGAATGGAGAGAGAAAATGAATCACTGGCCTGGTAATGAATAGAGTCACCCTGGTTTGATTAGTGGCCAACGAGTCCACAAACGCTCACTGCAGCCTCCGTGGGGAGGTGGGTGCTGAGGTTGACATCACCGTAATGTAGGGAGCCACGCTCGCTTCAATTAAGGTCATTTGAGTCAAAAAGGGACGTCCACCGATGTTGCTAGGTCAGTCCTAGCAACAGAGCAGAGCAGAACACAGCCTCTTGACGGATTCACTCGCAGGCCATCGGCACGACCACAGCCATCAACCGGTAGGTGTACGTAATCCCGCCGCAATACGGCTGGATGCATATGCGCCGCGTACTCCCCCCCCGCCCCCCCCCCCTCAGCCCAGAGCACCTTGGTGACCTGCCTGGCTTATGTAACCGCCAGCCTCTATCCATGTGTGTATTGCGTCTATCTTTAGAAGCTTCAGTAATAAGGTTTATATTAAGTTCTGCAGCGAAGTCCTATGGGGAAGCCACGCTTTTAAGTAGCTGTAAGCAGGGATTTCTTTCTTCTTTTTTTTTTTCCCCTTCCCTTGACGTCGAAGCCTCTTGAGATTCTCGCTCGCTCCTCGTTAGCGACAACGACATGGTAACGAGGAGGACGTGTTTCGATCAGAGCGGGGCACAAGTGGCCCCCGGGGGCCCGGCGTGCAGCTTAATCACATCCATCCATCCTCTCTCGCCCATGTTGAAGATGGTCTAGGTGTCTGCCGGGGGGCCATGTGACTATGAGGGTCCATCGCCGGGAGACAGTTACTGATGCTCCGTCAGGACAGGGACTCGTAGAGCCGGTGGGGAGATGAAGCCAGGGCTGCTGTTGTCTGTTTTAGTTTTAGTTGTAATATGGGACGTATGAATCATCTGATTGATGAATCAAAAGCCCACTAGGATCGTAATACGTCGTTTTGGATTGAAGCCAGGTGCTGTTAATATGATTTTTGTGTTAACCACGTGGACCGAGGGACTGTAAACCCTGATTGAATTAACTATGTTGCACTCGTCATTCAAAGCTTTTTCTTTCTCATTGTATTTTTCTATTGCATTTGCGTTGCGTCTTGACTCTTCTCAGAGGAGGCTTTAAAAAAATAAATAAATAAATAAATACAAAGCAGACTTATGTTCAAAGTGAGCACGAGAGAGCGCATCAAAGCGCACACTCACAACATTCCCTGGGCTGCCGACCTAGTTCGCAATTAACGACGAGACGGAAGTTCAGCGTCTCGCCCGTAGGAACCTGCGCACCATAATTATTAACAATAAAAGCCCCCCAAACTCATTGCAGGCATAGCGTGTAGTAAGTTTATCACAGCCTTCTTCTCATTTACTAGAACAACGTGTCATTTATTTATTCATTTATCGATTTCGTTTTACTTCCCTGTCCGGTAGACTACCGGCTGTGACACCCACCCATCTCGCAGAGCGCTAACGTCTAACCTCTGTGCGTGTGCAGGCAACGTGTTCCTGAAGCACGGCTCCGAGCTGAGGATCATTCCCCGGGACCGCGTGGGAGGGGACGGACGGACGGGCAGCACGACGCCACAGTGACTCACCCGCATGTGACCCCACGTCGCCTCCACCTCCACCTCCACCATCACCGTGACGACGCATCAAACCAAGGAAATACCCCAGACCATCGCTTCTCGGCTCTTTTGGTTTAATTGTAGTTTCTATTTTTTTTTCTCCCCTATATTTATTTTTATCTGCAGTGAGTCATCTGTATGGAAGCTTTTTCAAATGCGGCGCACATATAGATACCAACAGACTGCATGCCAGGGGAAGTGTGTGTGTCTAAACACTGCTTTGGCAGGGTTTCAGTCAAGCGTTTTGTTTGGAGTCTTAACTGCACGGGGAGTAGGTTGAAGATGGAGCTGCAACAATGCGAAAACTCTTGCAAAAAGTAACGAGCATGGAGTTGGCATTTCTAAATGTTATACTTTTTTTTTTTTTGGACAATAAAACATACTACTACGTGTGTCTAACCAACATTTCTTTGCATGTTTACTTTCATTGATTGATCTGTCAATCAGGACCATAACATTGATAACCAGTGTATATTGAAAGCTTTAGTTGAAGGGATGTTTACATGGCCCTCTAGCTAGAACTCAAAATGTTATTCATTCCCAAAAGAAGATCCCCTTCTTAATCTGTTAAACCCGGTATAACCCATCATGAACAAGTTTTGAACGATAAAGAGGTTTGAAACCATGGGAATTGGAAGAAATTACTATTAACATTTTATCAAATATGTATAGTATGTTTTCAGAGCCCCCAGGCAATTAATTACCTGTTAAGCTTCATGTGCTTCATGCAATTAATTATCTGCTAAGCTTCATGTGTATGGATGTGTAACTAGTTGGAATACCAAGTTCCGCTTTTCACAAGCAACATAGATCTTTGCTGACCTCTGTTGGGTTGATGCTGTAATTTCACCCTTTCTGTTGGAATAAATTAAAAGTATTCTCGCTCATGAAACACAGATTCACAAGACGAGCAGGTTCATGCAGCATGGGAGATACCAGCGTCCAACTACTGTCACTGTAGTAGCCTAGTAAGTCCTATTCAAAGGTCAAACATTTGGCACCAGTGTCATGGACCTATCGGGTGACCATAATCCAGTCCACATCTACAATCTGCCACCGTTTATAACACAGAATTACTGAGAAGCCCTTTTCTTTAGGTCTATCAAAGAACAACATTTGATTCGTTGCAAACTGTATTCTGAACTTGATAGTTCCTATATGTTTGACTGGTGCAACAGCTACCATTATGAATTATTAGGGCACTGCACACTTGGGTTTCTTCTCACATTGATCATTTTCTTCAGACTAGGTTTAGAGTTTCCTTTCACAACATGTAAAGAAAAACTCAATCTGTGATGCACAAAGAAAAAGTGAGAATGAGCCAATTTATTGACCAGTGGAGACTGTACTGTATCTCCCTCTTCATAAGCTCAAAAATCCTGAAAGCTGAAAAAAAAAATCCTGGATCGCTCCGTCAACAACCAGACAAACCACCTTTTATATGCTAGCCTGTTTTATTTCGGGGTTATGACGCGTCAAACGTGACACGCCCCCAGGGGTCATAGGTCATTATCAGTCAAGTCTATGAGGTGTAGGTTTGTTGATCTAAATGCGTACGGCTAAAGAGGGCGAGGGGACGCGGCTCACGCGGGGCCCACGTTCTTGCGGGCCACCAAGAAGAACGAGGCCTCGTAGTCGCACTTGTGGTTGTGCTCCCGGTTCTCCGCCGGCTGCGTGGTGAAGTCCAGCAGAACCAGGCCCAGCCGGGTCAGGGTCTCCTCGATGAAGTCGCGGCTCACGCACACGATGGGGAACCTCTGCTCCCCCACCGTGTAGAAGTTCTCCCCCAGGTCCCCGATCAGCACCAGGACGCCCCCGGGCCGCAGGTGGCCCACCACGGCCCCCAGGGACCGCCGGTAGGAGTCCCGGTCCTGGCAGGCCGCCTCCAGGCACAGGGAGGACAGGACGCAGTCGGCGGGCTCCAGGACCACGGGGTGGAAGGGGTTCTCCAGGGTGACGTCGCACATCAGAACGCGGCCGATCCTCTGCCGGAGGGTGGCACTGATCTCCTCGGGCGTCCTCCGTTTTTGAGGGGGGGGGAGAGAGCGGGAAAAACAGGGAACGTGACGGAATGTGACGGAACGTGACGGAACGTTACGCCGTCACAGTCTAACGACGTGAGACTCGGGAGAATCATAGAGACTGCATTCACGTTACTGCCACATTTGGACGGAGCCCCCACCACCTGCTCTAAAGAGCTCCTTCTCCAGCTTCCAACTGACATCCTACCCCCACCTACGACAACAGCGGACATCTTTCCACATTTGTGGATAGTGGATACAGAGATTTGTTTCTGTGACTCTGTGTGAGCGGATTGTTTAATATGTAAACACTACAGGAAGCTAGCATGGTTTCTAGAAGCTGTCTTACCACAATAACGTGTCATCAACAACTTGACCAGTTGAAGTTGAGCAATTGTTGACAAGGAAGCTGTTCTGTGTGTTCTGTGTGTGTGTGTGTGTGTGTGTGTGTGTGTGTGTGTGTGTGTGTGTGTGTGTGTGTGTGTGTGTGTGTGTGTGTGTGTGCGTGCTTTATTGGTGTGAGAGAGAGTGTGTGTTGGTAAGTGAGTGAGTGAGTGAGTGAGTGAGTGAGTGTGTGCAATCTTAGTAAGTGAGTGTGTGTTCGGAAGTCCTCCCCCCCAAAAAAACAGCATCTGACCAATCTGTCTGTCTTTTACTTCTTCCCCTGGGAAGGGGTGGTCAGCGTGACCCCGTCCTCTGCACAATACCTGGTCCCCTCCAGCTCGCAGACAAACTGCATGTGGGCCGTCCAGTCGAAGTGTCCTTCCTCGCAGCGCAGCCACTTCTCCAGCTCCCTGCGGTTGACCTCCGTGTAGTCCGACAGCACAATGTCCTGGTAGTGGGCGCAGGCACTGAGCACCGTGTGCAGGGTGGGGCCCGTCCCCACTTCAATCAGCCTCTGGCCCTTGTACTGGCCTGTACAGTCAGGGGGAGCAGCAGGCACCACGGAGACATGAGCAACCCACAGAGCTGCTAGCAATGCAACACACAATGCACTGAATTGTGTATTGACTGAAATTCAGAATTTTGCATTTCTATGCTTTATTATATTATAGAGTGAGATAGAGAGGAATGTATGGGAGATAGAAGGGAGGACACAGAGCAAATGAGCCTACATGGTACGCGCTCTACCCGGTGAGCCACCGGGGTGCCCCGGTTTAATCCATTTTTAATAGAATCTGCGGAAGAGCAAAGCTCAGGGGGCGAAATCATTCCTGTGACGCAACTGGCGGTTTTTCTCTGGCTGAAATTGGTAACAAAATTCGTCGCTAAACTGGGTTTGCAGTAGAGTGACATGACATCACTTGTTACCACTAATCAGGCCATCCCATCGGCCCCGATGTAACGGTTCTCTTTCTCTCTTCTCAAAGTGACCAGAAGAACGGCGTGTCAGCGACTCGGTACCTGAGGAGAAGGTGCGGCTCAGGTGGGACAGGACAAACTTCACAAAGCGCCAGTTGTCGCTTTGCTCCGGGGACCGAGCCGGCTGATAGCAGTAGCCCAAGTAGGTTCCGGCGTCGAATTTGGTCTGGTACATCTCTTTAGAGAAGACCGTCGGTGTCCCGGAGTCATGGGCCATGCCTTCTGATCTGCCTCTGAGAACTTTGGTCTACATGGAAGAGAGAACACAATGTTGGAACTGTAGTGGCTCGCTGCTCATCCTGCCTGTCTGTCTGTCTTCTCCTGCTGTCTGTCTGTCTTCTCCTGCTGTCTGTCTGTCTGCTCCTGCTGTCTGTCTGTCTGTCTGCTCCTGCTGTCTATCCGTCTGCCCAGTGCCTCTCTGTCTGTCTAGTCGTCTTAGTATCTCTCTCTCCATGTGTCGGCACCAAACGCAAAACTCAAGCACCCAAATTTAGATTGTGACTGACGGGTTAAAGGTTGATAAAAATAGACAGACTGAAATATATAGTAGATATGAATAAATTCATAATTAAATATAAATGGCCTATCTCCGTTTATCTTGAAACAATATGACAGTTGATGACGACAACCACCAGCCTGTCTAAAACGACAGCCCTAAGTCTAAGTTAAACCAAACCGACGTGCAAGATGCATTGCAAAACAACCGTAACCGATAAACCTATAATAATAAATCACCTCATTCCTTGTAATTCCCTTGAGTTACTATAAGGTCAACTGACCTAACTGACCTTAATAATACCAATGGTCTGTGTTGTTTCTGAAGGACCGTATGGCTCCAAATGCGACGCTCTTTATTTTGGAGCGCCTGTTCTGGCCACGCCCACTGCGCCTCGGCCTGGACGCGCCCTTCGTCTCAGCTTTCACATCTTGTCCGCCGAACTTGAGGTCTGTTGGAAAATCACCAAATGTGAATAGGTGAGGAGAAATAAAAATAATCTTAACATTTTCGGTTTGAGATACAAAAGTTAACGTCTTAAATAATAGATATCTAGAGATAATTCATATCTACTTTCCTTATATCGCGGTTACCTGCGTGGGGTTACTTTGGTAGAGTAAAAGATGAAGATCTCAAAATAAGGGTTTCATTAAAATAAAAGAGCTGCGCAGTAGTTGTACAGACAGAAACGAAAAACAAAAAAGGGTAGAAATGAAGACCACGAACACAATTGTAAAATAGTATTTTGATGTTCTATTCAAGAATTTTGGGGGGGGGGGGGGGGGGCAGCTGGCGGATAACCGAGAGCAGAACACGAAACGCGACTGTGAGGCCGCGTTCTTCTAGGTGGCCCGCAAGAACATGGGCTGTGCGCGGTGACCTGGAGGGGGTTCAGGGCAGGACGGCTCGTCTTGGTCCGACTCCTGCTCGTCTCACGGCCGGACTTCTGTGGTGCTTGACAGCAGGGCTCTCTCAATGACCACTTGACTCCAAATTGTTTCAAACCCCGTGCGATTGCAACTCAATTGTACGCGAGAAGTCCTTCACAAGCCTACCCGATTATAACCGAGCAGTCATTCAAATCCAAACCTCTGGCACTGTGTTTAAACAGTCCCTGCAGAATGTCTGGCTATAGTCATCACGCCTGTTATCAATTAAATGACCT
This sequence comes from Micromesistius poutassou, assembly GCF_964030765.1. Classification (NCBI taxonomy): domain Eukaryota; kingdom Metazoa; phylum Chordata; class Actinopteri; order Gadiformes; family Gadidae; genus Micromesistius; species Micromesistius poutassou. Next base: position 2,085,787 of record NC_140280.1, on the reverse strand, counting down.
TCAGATCATTTGCTGTTCCCCGGTATTGTACTGAGCAGGCCTAGGTGGTATAGGTTGTTGCTTATGCCACTCAAAGCATTTGCATAATGTTTTAATTACACACATTCTTGTTTTATTAATAGCGTACCTGCCTGCTATAGTCCTGCAATCATACTCCGGTGCGTGTCGTGAGATTAGGGAAAGAGCGGCTGGTGACCTTCTCGTATTCAGGAAGTGGATTACTGGAAAAGGTTAATCCTGATTGGGTTTAATTTTTCTAATCAGAAAAACTAATTTCAGCGTTTCTTTATTATTCGGCCTTATTATTCTGACTAGGTTTAATGTGTGGCTCTACGGATGGCTCAAGGGCTGATCCGAGGTCCTCGGGGTCCTACTGCAGGGTGGTCGTTTGTGGGTAGATTGCTCAAAGTCTGTCAATCTATTATCGACCCTTCCGTCTATCTCTCCCTCTGTCCATCCCTTCTATTATTCTCCCTCTCTATCCATCGACCCATCCGTCTATCTCTCCCTCTGTCCATCCCTTCTTTTATTCTCCCTCTCTATCCATCTGTTGTATAACTTTAATAAATATTTCTGTACAGCCATCATATCAAACCGGCCCCATACGGGATACTTGGTTGTGGCAGAAGCTTTAGGCCAGAGCAACGATAATCATGTGCGTGCAGATTTGTCTGTTTCCTAGGCTACCAGCACTCTATTGTTCTTCTTAGGGTTTATATATTTTCTTTCTCTCTTTATTATTCTCCACAAATTTTGGGACCCTACCCCTTCCACAATTGTTCACCCAGAGACTCCATTCCACTTTTAAAATGTTCATATTAGCTTGGAATCGTGCGTTACAACTTTTCTAACAAAAGTAATTTACATATTTTTTTAAAATTTTAAACCTTACATTTTATAATGGAAGTCAATGGAAGGACGCCAAAGCCGTCCCCCCATTCTCTGACACTTCAACTACTTCAGACTACGCAACTTAGTCAAATTTTAATCTTTGTATAAACATTTAACAAATCAACACACTTGTATCTTCAATTATCCGAACACATTTTCGATCTAATTTATTCTTTTTCAACAGTTAATTTCATACCTGCTTCGTATATTTTCACCCGCTCTAGTCCAAGGTGGCTATCACAAAAGCTAACCATTTCAGACGTTGCAGAGCCTAAACAACGTCAATATTTAACCTAGAAACATAATGTCAAGTTTAAACGGTTGGGTTATTTTTTGTGTAACAAAAAATAACCCAACAATACACAATTCAGTGCATTGTGTGTTGCATTACTAGCAGCTCTGTGGGTTGCTCATGTCTCCGTGGTGCCTGCTGCTCCCCCTGACTGTACAGGCCAGTACAAGGGCCAGAGGCTGATTGAAGTGGGGACGGGCCCCACCCTGCACACGGTGCTCAGTGCCTGCGCCCACTACCAGGACATTGTGCTGTCGGACTACACGGAGGTCAACCGCAGGGAGCTGCAGAAGTGGCTGCGCTGCGAGGAAGGACACTTCGACTGGACGGCCCACATGCAGTTTGTCTGCGAGCTGGAGGGGACCAGGTATTGTGCAGAGGACGGGGTCACGCTGACCACCCCTTCCCAGGGGAAGAAGTAAAAGACAGACAGATAGACGACGCAGATGTCTTGGTCAGATGCTGTTTTTTTGGGGGGGGAGGACTTCCGAACACACACTCACTTACTAAGATCACACACACTCACTCACTCACTTACTAACTCACTCACTAACACACACGCTCTCTCACACCAATAAAATACACACACACACACACACACACACTCCCTCACCAATTAAACACACACACACACACACACACACACACACACACACACACACACAGAACAGCTTCCTTGTCAACAATTGCTCAACTTCAACTGGTCAAGTTG
>NC_140280.1:2061392-2078892 GCF_964030765.1 Micromesistius poutassou | reverse complement strand
GGCCCCCAGTGGTTACCTCAGTGAGTAAAGAGAGGTGAGAGAGGACAGGCCCTCTAATTCACCTTTTACCGTAGAGTTGAAGAAGAATCCTGGAGAAACACCTGTTTCTTCCCTTTACGCGAAAAGTCTTTATCTGTTAACGAAACAAACAGGGGAAATGTTGTCCATGTTGGTGTTGTTACTGGTCAAAGCTAGGATTTAGTGAAGGGAAGGGAAGCCACACATTAACTTGAGGGTTGTGTGTGAATGATTCCCGTCTGAAGAGGTTGACCAGTCTCCCAGTCTGCACACTGGTGAAGGAATGAAACCATTCCACCGGTTTGGATACACACAACGCACACCGTGCTGCCACTGATCTGAACACATTGATATCGTCGGGGTCAGGGTGACGGGACTCCCAGCTGAAAGGTCCTGGGTTTGATCCCCAATGTCCAGTCGAACTGCAGGCCTCCCATGGAACCAAATGGCCAGCTTATTAATGACACAAATATCCACGCAAAAGATATATTAAGGTAAAACGATAAAATAGTAGTGTAATAGTAACGTCTAAAAATGTCTTAAAGGTGGCACATTTTCCCTGCGATGCGGTGCATGCCTTCAATGTCCGCGTCATGTGTAGAAGAGTTGTGGACACGCTGCGGACATTTCCCACGGCGTATCGCTGCACCGGGTGAAGGGGTGGAGGTTCGTGGCACAACCGTCACCATGGAGCCGAGGACACCGACAGCTAAGAGATACATGATCGCGCTAAAGGTCACAGCGGCGAGACGCCTGTGAAATAATTGATATTTGTGTGAATCAGTATGAACGGCACCGTGCCAGCCAAAATGAACAAAATGTCATGTTCATTAGGGCCAACGGCGCGTCACAGAGAGCCTCCGCTCCTGTAACGCCGGCCGTGGATGTGTTCACACTGCACTGCTGGAAAAAGTGAGTTGTTTATTTTGGCGGCTGAAAGTTGCGTTCAAATGAACCGGCGCGTCTCCGCCAGTCAAGTCGGATTTGGGGATGAGTAACATCATTAAACAAAACCCTTTTGTGTTTGTTCTTTGTTGTCACCAACGACTTGCTCATTTAATTTCAGTCTGTCGACGGATTGCGTTTGAAGGATGTGACGATTTTGACACACGCTCGCATGCATTCATAAAAGTGACATTAGAGCTCCCATCAAGGTGACAACACGCTTGTCCTTGATTCAGAAGCTATATTTGATAAGGACGTCATCTTTGTCAGCCTTGTTTTAATGCCTTAAAACAAGGCCAATGCATCAGTCTTTTTGACTTTTTGGGAGGGAAGGGGGTTAGTTTGGAGCCGGCTAGCGAATGGTGGGAACCGCTGTGGAGTGAGGACCCAGGTGCTGGCGCTCTGTGATCTTGACCTAATGAGGATCTTCTCCCCAAAATAACAAGAAACTGCTTTAGCCTGTAATCAACAAGTAGCCTTCTCTCATGTACGAGCTGTTCAGAATTGGGTAAAAAAAACAAAAACCTGGTCGATTCCATGGGGTCAAACGTGTACCTGTATTCTCATTCTCGCTGTCGTTTAATACTAAATTGTAAAACATATTTTCCTTGTATCTAATCACACCCCCTGCGACATGTGAGCATGTCTAAGAGTCAGGGTGTAGCGTTTCAGCAGCTTGCAGGTCGGTACTGCTGCAGTTCTCCCCAACTCTCTCTGTGTTTCTTCTGAAGCTTTACTGGAAAACAATAAATACCATTTATCCCTCCTGGAGATCTCAACTCTGGCCCCTCCGTTGCCTGTGGTGATACGGTGAGATTTTATTTTCGGCATACATCTTTACCATCTCGATGGATAACGGCAGGGTCATCGCTCCCAGGTCTACAGGGAGATTCATAAAAACAACACTGGCTTGAGGGAAGGTCAGCGCTTTTTGTTATTATTGTCTCTCTATCTGATAAAAGCAATATCTCTCTCTCTCTCTCCATCTCTCTTTTCATCTCACTCTCTCTCTCTTAATTTCTCTCTCACTCTCCCCCTCTCTTTCTCTTGCTCTCTCTCTCTCTCTCTCCCCCTCTCCTTCTCTTTCTCTCTCTGTCTCTCCCTCTCTTTCCTTCTCTCTCTTCATCTATCTCTCTCACTCTCCCCCTCTCTTTTTCTCGCTCTCTCTCTCTCCCCCTCTCTTTCGCTCTCTCTCTCTCTATCGCCCCCCTCCTCTCTTTCTCTCCCCCTCTCTCTCCATCTCACTCTCTCTCCCTCGCTATCTCCCTCTCTTTCAATTTGCTTTTCCTCTCTCCAACGCGCGTACATGCACACACACACACGCACACGCACGCGCACGCACGCACACACACACACACACACACACACACACACACACACACACACACACACACACACACACACACACAGTCATGATACATGTTTATGGTTTGCTTACGTTATTTTTCTTTTATTCAGTCTGTTTACACCCCCCCACCCCACCCCACCCCACTGATTACTCTGTTTCCCGCGCTCTCCTGTCCGCTTTACAATCCTCAGTGTAATCAGCTGGACGTGAACGGGGATCGCGGTGGATGCTCGGACCCCACCCACCTCTCCGAGAATGTCAGCGCAGCTATCCATTCACAAAGAGGCGGAGGAAACAAGCCTTTCAGAATGGGCCAATAAAGCTCACAGAGGGGCGGGGGCGGGGGCGGGGTGGGGGGGGGTGGGGGTTCACGCCGGCTGGCAGTGCTTGAAGTTAAAACTCCTCGCTGTTGTAGATGAGTTGCCCATGTCGCCTCCAAGACTGACGCTCGTACCGGAGTCCTCGCCCGGACATGTTGTGACTCCCCGCGTAGTGGACGCTGTGTTTTAGAAGCGGACTTTTTCATTCGGCATCACTCGGATATTATAGTGACTGTTTCTGGTCGTTTTAGGGGAGTCCATCCTGCTGCCACGATGCTCTACTATGGACTTCTCCTGTGTTTTTGTGGCACGGGTATTGTTTGGGCGCAGCTGGACAGCTCTGGATTATTTTACGCACTGAGGTCTGAATTGTCAGAAGATACCATTTTGGTCGCCAATAACGAGGTACGCGTGCCTTTCGGGAGAACTGTGTTCATTGACCCCGTAAACGATCTGGTGATTCAGATCGAGCCTGGCGATCGGTGCAGCATCACCGTTCTGGATAACGACCCGCTGTCACAGAGACCCGGGCAACTCTCTCCCAAAAAGTTTCCGTGTGATTTCGGTCCCAACGACGTGAGCTACTCTCACTTCGGGTCGAGGAGCCCGGCCAAGGACCGGGTGAGGCTGCAGCTGAGGTACGATACGGAAACAGAAACCGTTATCATCCCGTTCATGATGGAAATAGAGGTGATCTTTACGCAGCTAGAGTTGCTCACCAAAAACATGCCTCTGACTGTTGATAATTTCAAAGGGATAAGTAACCCGATTGACAAAAAGGTGTTAGAATTCACATATGACAGAGCGTCTCACAGATGCGAGGTGACCTCTCTGTCCAGTGGCAGTGCGCTGCCCAGATATGGCAAACTCATCGACGGGGGGAAACTTGCGAACATGATGGACTGTGATGAATTCACCCAGGCTGACATTCGCTACGAGCACACGTTCAACCGCAAATCCCCGAACAGAGATTATGCTCCCATGGTGGTGGAACTGCATGATACGGAAGGCAATTTAGTCAAACAAGAATATTTCCATCTGATGATTCGCATCAGAGAGGGAGAGGAGAACACGCCACCAAAGCCGAGCTTCGTGTCCATGATGATGATGGAAGTGAGCCAATTTGTACTGACAGCTCTCACCCCTGACATGATTGCTGCTGAAGACGCCGAGTCGGACCCAGACGAGCTCATATTCAACATCACCTCTCCCCTCTCGTACGAAGAGGGCTACATAGTCAGCACCGATGACAGAAACCTCCCAATCACGACCTTCTACCAGAGAGATTTGATGGAGCTCAAAATAGCGTACAAACCGCCCTCCCTCGACTCAGACACCGAGAGGATCTTCCAGCTGGAGTTCGAGGTGGTGGACACGGACGGGGCCCTCTCTGACCCGTTCGCCTTCATGATCGTCGTGAAGCCCATGAACTCCATGGCGCCCGTGGTGACCCGCAACACCGGCCAGCTGCTGTACGAGGGCCAGTCCCGGCCCCTCTTCACGTCCCAAAACCTGGAGATCAGCGACGAGGACAACCTGGACGGCGTCCGCATCTCCGTGGTCGACGGGCTCCGCCACGGCGACCTCCGGGTGCTGGGCCTCCAGCGGAAGTTCTTCACGCCGTCCGACCTGACCTCGGGCCTGGTGGTGTACCAGCACGACGGCAGCGACACCTACAGCGACAACATCGTCTTCAAGATGTCCGACGGCAAGAACGAGGTGGAGTTCCTCTTCCCCATCACCGTGGTCCCCACCGACGACGAGCCGCCCATCGTCAACGCCAACACGGGCCTGGTGCTGTTCAAGAACCAGATGATGCCCATCACCGCGCCCGCGCTCAGCGCGGCCGACATCGACTCGGAGGACTCCACCATCAGGTTCACCCTCGTGCCGCCGCTGTCCGCCGTCGGCGCGGTGCTCCTGAGGCAGTCGGACGCCCCGGAGGACCCCTCCACCTGGAGGTTCAACGCGGAGGACGAGGTCTACGAGAAGGAGGTGACCGAGTGGCAGCAGAGAGACATCACGGACGGGAAGGTGTTCTACAAGCACACGGGCCCCCACAGCACCGACACGGTGACGGATCAGTTTGTGTTCACCGTGCAGGACGACAACGACCCGCCGAACGAGTCGGGGCCGAGTGCGTTCATCATTAGGGTCTTACCCATCGATGACGTCCCCCCCGAGCTGTTCCCCGGCACCACCTTGCAGATGACCGTTCACGAGTACCAGCTCACCGCTTTCCACAAGGACGTGCTCCGATACACCGACCTAGACTCGGAGGACCGCGATCTCAAATACATCGTGGTCCAGCCCCCCACCGACATGGACGAGAATCATCCGGTCCTGTTCGGCACCCTGGTCCTGACAGACAGCCCCGATCGGGAGGTCACCGAGTTCACCCAAGCCCAGATAAACCACCACAAGATCTCCTACAGCCCCCCCGACGTGGAGCTTGGCATCACGGCCCATGTGGTGCAGTTCCGCTACTCTGTGGAAGACACAGCCGGCAATAGTGTGGAGGGCGTCTTCGTCATCTTCCTCGAGCCGGTCAACAACAAACCCCCTCAGATCACCAACACCGGCTTCGCCGTGTTTGAGCGGGGCGTGCACATCATGTCCGTCGCAGAGCTGGACTGTGAGGACCCTGACACCGACAGCAAAAAGATTACCTTTAGCCTCAGCCAGGCGCCCAAACACGGCCAGGTCCAGCTGGCCTTCGCCGACCTCGGCAAAGGGCAGGCCTTCAACCTGGCGGACATCTCCGAGGGTAAGCTGTCCTACATTCAGAACGGGGACGAGACGGCGAGCGACGAGTTCCTGTTGGACGTCAGCGACGGCGTCCACGTGGTCACGGTGACGGTGCGCGTCGGCGTGAAGCCCGTGGACGACGAGACCCCCACCCTCAGCCTCCCCGCGGGGACCGTCGGGTCCCACGTGGACGTGCTGGAAAACGGCGCCACGGAAATAACCACCAGCGTCATCCGAGGCAGCGACGTGGACACCGACGACCTCCGGCTGACCTTCGTCGTGGAGGACCCGCCGGCCATGGGGGAGGTGCTGGTCGGGGGAGTGCCCGCCTCCAGGTTCACGCAGGCAGACATCATCAACGGCCTCGTGGTGTACGCTCACACCGGCGGCGAGATAGGGGTGGCGTCTCGTCAGGACGGCTTCAATCTGAGTCTCAGCGACATGTCCGAGGAGTGGACCGTGGGCGGGAATCGGATCGATGGGGTGCGCGTCACCGTAGCTATTCTCCCCGTGGACAACCAGGCCCCCAGAGTAGACGTGGTGCTTGAGTTCAGCGTCATTGAGGGCGAGAAGTACAACATCGGCCCGCAGTATTTGGACGCCGACGATAACGACACCCCCTCTGAAGACATCCTGTGCACCATCATCGTCCAGCCCACCGCTGGCTACGTGGAAAACATCTCTCCTGCCCCGGGCTCCGAGAAGTCCAGGACAGGAACAGCTGTCAGCGCGTTCACCATTCGGGACGTAAGAGAAGGAAACATCTACTTTGTCCAAAGTATTCACAAAGGAGTGGAGCCCGTGGAGGATCGATTCACGTTCAGATGCTCAGATGGTGTTCAGTTTTCCGAGACCTTGTTCTTCCCCATTGTGATCATTCCCACCAATGACGAGAAGCCTGAGATTTTCGCACGGGAAATTGTTGTCATGGAAGGGATGAACATTATTATAGACACGCCGATACTGAACGGCGCCGACGCTGACATTCCACCTGAAGATCTGACGTTCATCATTTCTAAACCTCCCAAACACGGGACAATTCTGAACCAATTATCCACAGGCTCTGACTTGGTGAGAAACTTCACTCTGGATCAGATTAGGGAAGCTTCGAGTATCATTTATGAGCACGATGACTCTGAAACAGTCGAGGACAGCTTTGAAGTGATTCTCACTGACGGAAAATATTCTGTGGAGAAAACCGTGTTGGTTTTGATCATCGCCGTCGACGACGAAACCCCAAGAATGGTGATTAATGATGGCCTGGAGGTAGAAATAGGGGAGTCTAAAGAGATCAACAACAAACTTCTTAAAGCTACAGATCTAGATTCAGACGATAGCACGCTCACTTATATCATTCGGTTTGGACCCGGTCAGGGTCTTCTCCAGAGGACCACGCCTTCCGGCGGGCTGGAGAACATAACACTGGGAATGAACTTCACCCAGGCCGAGGTGGACGAAGGGTCGGTCGTTTACACGCACAACGGTCAGGAGGGCATACGGGACCTGGTCAAATTCGACGTCACAGACGGCATGAACCCATTGATTGACCGGTACTTCTACATCACCATCGGCAGCATAGACATGGTCTTCCCTGACGTGATCAGCAAAGGGGTTTCCCTCAAAGAAGGCGGCCGAGTGATGCTGACCACAGACCTCCTGAGCACCACCGATCTCAACAGCCCCGATGAGCACCTGGTCTTCACCGTCACCAGGGCCCCAGTGAGGGGCCATTTAGAGTGTACGGACACACCTGGGATGCCCATCGTGTCGTTCACTCAGCTCCAAATGGCCGGCAGCAAGATCTATTACCTTCACACGTCTGACGACGAGGTCAAGATGGACAGTTTTGAGTTCGAGGTCACGGACGGATTCAACCCGGTGTTCCGAACCTTCCGGGTGTCCATCGTCGACGTGGACAACAAGAAACCGGTCCTGACGATTAACAATCTGCTGGTCACCGAGGGAGAGAGCAAGCTCATCACGCCCTTTGAGCTCAACGTAGAGGACCAGGACACGGCGGAGAAGATGCTGAAGTTCACCGTCACCCAGCTCCCCGTTCACGGGAAGCTGCTGTACAACGGGTCGACGCCGGTCACCAGCTTCACCAAGCAGGACCTCAACGAAAACCTCGTCAGCTACAAGCACGCCAAACACGACAAGTCACCGGAAGACTCGTTCTCCTTCACCGTCACGGACGGCACGCACTCGGACTTCTACGTGTTCCCCAACACCGTGTTCGAGACCCGCCGGCCGCAAACCATGCAGATCGCCATCGTGTCGCTGGACAACGGCGTCCCCCAGATGGTGGTGAACAGAGGGGCGCCCACCCTGGTGGAGGTGTCCGCGGGTCACCTGGGCTACACCCTCAGCTCCAAGGTGCTGAAGGCGGAGGACCTGGACAGCGAGCCGGCCTCCCTGCTGTTCCACATCACCACCCAGCCCCTGCACGGCGACATCGTCCACGTGGGCCGCGGGAACGACTCCATCAGCAAGTTCAGCCAAGGTAAAAAAAAAAAACGTTTTATCCAAAGTGTAAAAAAAAAAAGCGGGGTGAAAAAGGCTAAATTAGGCATTTCATTACGTCAAATAATATTTGGGTATCACATTTCTCAACATGAGACCGGATTTTGCAGCAAAGTCATAATTCATGTCATTTGGGATCTTTGTTTATTTCCTAACATCTGTTGTGTGCTTTATTGTTACTACCCTTTTTTTTTGTGTTGTGCCTGGATATAATGTTAGACACCTGGCACGGAGGTGCAATTACAATGCCTCTCTGCGTTTAGTCTGCAGCGGGGGAAACTAGTATAAATACATATTATATTGCTTCATATTCACACTACGAAAACAGTCAGTTGATAACATCACGCCCACAATCATCTATTCACTTTATAATTGGTAAAACCGTAAACCCCCAACGTACAATCCACAGAAAACAATGGACAGTGAACCGTCTCAACCCTTCCTGAACCCTGCCGCCCTGCGGTGGTTCCGACACACAATGAGGGCGCGACCTCGCCATACGGAGGACATGAATCACCCCGTCTGTGACAACCCCTGGCTTGGATATGTTAATACTTAATTCATAGGCCCCTGATTTAGACGTGCCTGGATCATCAAATCATAATTAACGTGCGGAAGCGCAGAGTCGGACTCGCCGCGTCACGTAAATGGCTTATGGAGGTTTTAGGATGAATAATTTACAGGCGCGGCTCGGAGAGGGGAGAGGTTTTTCCCTTCGGGGGCTCGCGGTACAGCGGTTTGTTAAATGAAGCGTGGCGCCTGAGCAGACGGATCAAGCGGGAAAGGTCAGGCGCCGAGCAGGAAGTGGCAGGGCGCCGTCGGAGCGCGCACCGGCGCCGGCGTTCTTGACTTTTATTCGCCATCGATCCGTCTCGCTGACTGTTTTTTTTTGCGATGAGTCCGGATGTATTTTGAGCCGGCGCGGGCCGTGCTTCCAACACACGTCACGTAGCGCGTGTGAGGGAGGGCGGGGATGATGAAAAGGCGAGCATCAATTAAGAGTGTGTGCTACGCTCCTGTGATCTATTGAGTGTAACACGGGGCTGATCGATAAGGCTGCCGGGCTATTGGATTCATTCTCAGGAACGTAGCGCAATAATTACCGTCGGGGTGCTCCTGTGAAGCGCTCTGAGCCGGTGTACAATCCAACGTGTTTGTGTGCATGAAGGAAAGACGGCAAAAAAGGTTCAGGGTCAGAAGATGGGTTAAGGGGAGAGACTTGAGTGCTCGCCCTGAGAGAGGACACGGTGTGTGAGCTGTGTGTGTGTGTGTGTGTGTGTGTGTGTGTGTGTGTGTGTGTGTGTGTGTGTGTGTGTGTGTGTGTGTGTGTGTGTGTGTGTGTGTGTGTGTGTGATGAGCGCAATGAGGCGTGAAGAGGTAGGGCGAGAGGTTGAGTGGGGGTTAGCCGCGATGAAGGAAGAGAGCAAGGAGGAACAAGGACCAGTCTCCAACCAACCAGTTATTTAGCCTTATAGCCACCACTAAGCCGCTGGCACTCCTCTAGTGACCGAATTTTAGAAAGTCTTGTAAGATAGGAGAGGGAGAGGGAGAATGAGATTGAACTGTTAGGGAGAGAGAGAGAGAGAGAGAGAGAGAGAGAGAGAGAGAGAGAGAGAGAGAGAGAGAGAGAGAGAGAGACTGAACGAGGAGGGAGAGAGAGGAGAGAGAGAGAGAGAGAGAGAGAGACTGAACGAGGAGAGAGAGAGAGAGAGAGAGAGAGAGAGAGAGAGAGAGAGAGAGAGATGGAAAGCAAGCAAGCATGCTCGTCAGAGAAGGCAGCCAAGTGAAAGAGACTATCCCTCAGCCTGTATTTACACATCCGATTTCCAGGGCAGGTCCCGTGTGGCTTCTCCTTTAAATATTTGATGATGAAAGTGCCCCACCTCGCTCACCCTGTTGACTTCCTCTGCCATTGTCTCCTCACCCCGTACCACGTGCCCCGATTCATTGTCAATGTTGATTCCTCGTTACCATTTCTTTAATGTGAACAAACTCGGTTCCACACCAGCGTTCAAACACAGCTCCCATTTCTAACCCTGTCCCAAAATAAGAATGACCTTCGTGTCGGAATTGCATTGTCTGATTTGTAAACCGCAAAACTGCTCAGTCGCATTGCCACATAACCATTATATCATTAATATCATTAATATCTAAACAGAATACAGGGCAGATAATCCCGGTATGATATTTAGTTAATCCCTCCGTAATTGTCTGATCCAATGATTGGTAAATGTGTAGCAAGTTGTGTTCGGGGCTTTGGGGCTCGGCTGAACAGGGGATGGTGATTACTGTTGTACGAGTCTGTCAGCCACTGGTTGTGAGACACAGGGGGCCTGGGCCTTTCATGTGTCGATGATTTCCGCTACACTGTAATAAACTATTCCCGAGCCTGGTGGATAAGTTCAAACACAGCCCTGTAATTCAAACAGAAGTCAAGGACGGAAAAACAGCTGGCATTGCAGGTGCCCCCCCCCCCCCCCCCCCACCCCCCCCCCCTGCTCCGAATCCTGTTTTTAACATTCCTGGTCCCCCATGTGTTATTTAGGCGCTCCGTCGTCACCTGGTGGTTAAAAGACTTCCTGGCAGGAGACCACACGGGGTTTGGGAGGTCTTAACTATTTTCTGATGGCCTCTCCAGCTTCAGTCGACTAGGATTAGCAGCAGGGTGTATTTGAGGCGTGCTGTCCCCCCGGTTCAGGGTGTGCGACTGTCAGTCTCTCTCTCGGTGCTTATTTAGGGGGGGGGGGGGGGGGTCGTCGGTGCTCAGGGTTGATAAGGGCGTTGAGTCAGAGTGTGATTGTGGACGGAGACCCCCGCTGGCACACTTGCAGATAGAGAGCAAGACGTTTCAACGTTACGCTGACAGACAGGCATGCCTGCGAGGCCCGTGAAGTGTGCGGAGAATAAAGGGATGTATTTTAGCACAGCTTGAGTGCTCACACGTGGGATTCTTGCTTGAACATTTCAAAGAAATCGGTGCTTTAATGTGCGCTGTGTGATTGGGATGTTATTTTTACCTGGATTGGATGATTGGAACAGGCAGATCGTTTAAAAAATATATAAATGCGTCTAATGTGGTGGTAATACAAATGCGATTTTAGTTGATTGCTGCAATGAACATGAATACAAAAGCATCCCGTAGTGATTAAATAGGGGTTATAATTCATGCTGTTATTAGTTTTTTTTTGGGAGGGCGTCTACTGTGTTTACCGGTTCTAACGATGTGATCCCGGGTTCTCCTTTCAGCCGACATTGACGAGCTGCAGGTGTGCTACGTGCTGCACCCCCAGGAGAACGTCACCTCGGACCACTTCGTGTTCTCCGTCCAGGACAACGGTAGGACACCCGCCGGGTTTGTTCAACTCAAACTGAGGGGAAATCAGTGGGTTCTTTTACTGGGAAACGTGTGCAAACAGGCATTCATTTTTCAGACCGAGACAAAACTTGGACAAACAAGGGCAAATGAAAATCAAAGAAAAGTAAAGAACACATGTTGGATTCTGCTGGTAACAAGCGTGACGGCAACCACAAAGCAGGCTGTTGTTGTTATTATTAATAAACCTGAAATAAACCGACATGTGTAAAATGCCAAGTCTTCATCCATTTCCATCCCCATTATCGCGGGTAAATCTCTACCAAACAAACCTTTTTTTAGTTCATCCCCAGAGAAAAAATAATTACCGGCATCAGGGCTGCCAGTGTAGCAGACATTTGCTGCTGTAATGTTCACATCATGGGACATGTACAACTAATAGCTTTGATGCGTCCCCCCCCCCCCCAAAAAAAAACCTCTCTTCCTCACTTTCATGTAAAAAACAAATGGAAGCATTGCTTCTCAAGATAGAGTCACCAGTTTGTGATGCCATCTAGGGAAAGAAATATGGGTCAGTGTTCAAAGTTACTTCACTCCAACCACTCTTTTCTCCGTTTCATCTCATTGTCAGACTTCTACATTGTCAAAGAGAGACAGGAGCCGCATTGAAGAAGAGCGCGGTGCTTTCACTTAGCCGCTCGGCGTGAAAGCTAATGGTTTTTGGGAACAAGTACTTGATCCATTTGACAAAGCCTTACCACCTTGACGCGCTAATGCACTACCACAGGCACAGGTTTAGAATGCACGGGAAAAACAGACCAGATTTGGACGGCCATTTGTCCGTGGGGCCTGCCTGCCTCTCCGGGTTACGTGGCGCGCCGAATCGAACGATGTTATCTCAGGTGGAAGGTTTAAGATGCCCTGAAAAGCCTCTCTCTAAATTCACGCCGCTGGCTGTCCTGGCCCACTGTTCTTGTCTTTGTGAGAGACACAAGGCAGCAGGTGCTTCGACGGCGTTGAACAAAAACAAGGCAGAGTGTCATGTCCTATGTCGGGCCCACGCTGTCAATCACGCTCACCGCCTCGTTCGCTTAAGGCTCAATTAGCATGAGCAGGGTCTCTCCGGTGGTAGACGTGATCATTCCCCATAGCCGACGCCACACGATTCTGCCAGTTCTTGTCTTGCCTTGCACAGGCAGAGACAGAGTGTCTCTGTTGTCCTCAGCGACTTGGCTGCTCCAGTTCTGAGGCCCGGTTCAGAGTTTTCTGATGCAAATAGAACAGTCAGACGGTTCTTTCCTGATGGGTATACTCTGAGAGGCAGCATCGGAGTCAGGAGGCATGAACGTCTTTTGTGGAAGATTGTTTAATGCTTACCGGCTCAGGTGGTGACCATGTATGAATGGATCTGTGTGGGGGGGGGGGGGGGGGGGAAGAGAGAGAGAGAGAGAGAGAGAGAGAGAGAGAGAGAGAGAGAGAGAGAGAGAGAGAGAGAGACTGTTTGGTTGTAGGAGAGGCAGAGCTCTCTATTTTCTTTTTCTCTATCATTTATTTTTTTTATTATTCTTTTGATTTCTGTGTGTTGTGTTTTGTATGTCTGCTCTTTATCCCACCCAACACCATAACAAAGTCCTTGTATGTGAAAGAGAACCTGGCAATACAAGTCTTATTCTGAGGGGTGAGGAAAGGAGAGGCTGGAGGGGGGGAGACAGGGAGTGATGTGTGTGAAACACTTTGGGCGTTATCCAACAGGCAGTTTGAGCAGCGGAGACAAAGATTCAGAGGTGTCTCCGTGGAAGTGTCCACTATCCGTAAGAAGCCTAAAATACTTCTGTTTAAACCCAGCGTTATGCCACTTCTGCCTGTACCAAAAAAAAACCACAACATCAAATCCTGCAGCGCTGGGATTTAGCAGAGCGGCAGAACGGTTCCTGTGCTCTTTCTCATCTGCTTCGCGATCCACAGCAGAATAGTTGAACCAGTGATAGCACAACACTGAATCATTACTTGAAAATAAGTCCAGAATGAAAATCTTGAATTTTGAAATGTGTGGTTAGAGGTGTTCTGAGGTTAGCTAACCAAAGCGATCGTTCCAGCTTTGACTGAAGGAAGTTTTTGTGGTGGTGGTAATTATTTGTGTCTTTACTTCTCTGCCCAAGCTTTGAGTACTGGCTTTTAACACTTGATGTAAAAAAATAACAAAGGAATCACTTTATAATAATCTTCTTTATAAGCCATTAGTTAATGATGAACTAATCATTAACACAGCAATCCATCATTGGCCATTAGTTAATGATGAACTAGCGTAAGCCTCCAGTTAATGATGAACTAATTGACAAAACCTGAATATACTTTTGTAGATGATTAATAATTTCTATGTTAAAGGAATCTTATTTTCCATTACAAGCTCGGTCCAAAATCTACCCTCCAGTGACACCACAAGTGGGTTTGTCAACCAGATGTATGATGGATAGCTTAGCAGTGGGTACAGTCCAGTGGTACATCTGGTAGGCTGACGACCGGGTATATTTTGTCATGGCTTGTAATGGCTAATCGACATCACACCTCACACCACATCACACCTGGTAAAAATAGGGTCCTTTATAGCGCTTATCCATCATCCACAAATATATCAATGTTGTGTTAATGATGACTTCATTGTTAACTAAATGCTTATAAATCAGTACTTGATTGATGATTAGTTATTCATTAACATGAGGCGACTTGTAAATGACATTGCATTTAATGGCCTCCCTCGTCATTCCCTCTGACAAACATAAGGCATACCTGGTTACATGCCAGAGAATTAACGCAAATCGCCGACACCAGCTGTGATCGTGCCATTGTGCTCGCTGATATTCCCCCGCCAAAGGTCACGCACACGATTCAACGGCTCCCGTCCACGCTCCCATCGGGAGGCGAGAGGCAGGAATTCTCGCTGATTCCACCATAAAACACGTCGCCTTCGCCTCAGGCTGCTGTTTGTAGCGTAGCTCGGCACGCCTCCGTCAGGCTACCTGCACACACGCCGATCTCCCCCCCCCCCCGCAGGCTCCGGGGAGGCTTCTGCTCGAGGCCAGCCGCAAGTGTCAGGGCCCCCCCGGGGGGGCGAGAAGGGAAGCGTTTGATATTTCAGCAGCCGGGCGAGGCTGCGGTAATGAAAGGCCCTGAGTGTGAGGATCCGACCCGCGCTCGCAGGCAGCGGCGGTGGTACATGAGCCTGTTACAGCCTTGTAAGCAAGCAAAGTGGGGGTGGGGGACGGTGGAAGGGATGCTGGGAGCCCCCCCCCCTCCCCCCCCCACCCCCGCTCTGTCACACCACCGCCAGGTGGGATTGCTGGTGTTAACCTGTGATGGCACAGGGCAGAAACCCAGGCTTTTTTCCCGGGCCGGTCACCGGTTGAATTAATGACACACAGCCCATCTTTGCTCAGCGAGCGCCTTTTTCTTGCCTTGAGTGCTCGCAGGGCCCAGATTGCCACTGCTGCCACTTTGATTCCCGCTCACCTCGGAGTTGGCCCCCCCAGTTGCCATAGCAGGGACAGGAGGTGGAGAGTTTGGCGTGGTAAAAGCTTTTCAGCCAGTACTGCTGCCCGGGAGGTGCACTGTATCCCCCCCCCCCCCCCCCCAGTCAACGACGTAAGTCACGAGGTTCAGACGGTTCAACGTTGACGTCTTATTTCCCTAGTTGTTCAAAATGGCCTTCAATGTTTGCCCCCGACAGAGTAAACGTTGCCCTTTGACTTCCTTACCACGCCTCCTTTCCTCGTTCTCTTGTCTGCGTCTGTGAGTTTGGTTAAAACCTCACAACCCTTTTGTTACGCTCCAAACCCCCCCCCCCCCCCCCCCCCGTCGTCGTCTGCAGTTCCTGACATGCTAGTGTGCTCACTCACAACAAAGCGTACCCCTTCACATATCTCCCCGAGGGGACGTTTTGCCCCAATCTCAACCGACTTCCAACTGATTCAGTGCACCCGGTGAGGTAATGTGTCTCTTTGTCGCCCTCGCTAAGCGCCTTCGTTGACAGTTTCAACCGATGGGTGGCCTTTATGCTAGGGGTGGGAGTCTCTTGGTACCTCGCGATGCGATTCAGAGGTGAACGAGTCGATTCTGAAACGATATCGATTCAACAATTTTTTTTTTTTTTTTTTATTAAATTAGTTTCCGATTATTATTTTTTTCTGCATCGAAACGGAATCGTTCTAGAGAGAATCACGATGCATTGAAGAATCGATTATTTTTCCCACCGCTACCTTATGCGGCACATTTTACTTTCTTTGCTCTTTCTATTCTCACTTTATTGGGAGAAAGGTGGAGAGAGTCTGGTGTGACAGAGACTGTTTGTCATTCAGCTGTTTATGTGTGTGTGTGTGTGTGTGTGTGTGTGTGTGTGTGTGTGTGTGTGTGTGTGTGCGTGCACTCCTCTGAGTGCATGCGTGTGGGATTTTGTGTGTGTGTGTGTGTGTGTGTGCGTGCACTCCTGAGTGCATGCGTGTGGGATTTGTGTGTGTGTGTGTGTGTGTGTGTGTGTGTGTGTGTGCGTGCACTCCTCTGAGTGTGTGCGTGTGTGAGTGATTCTGTGTGTGTGTGTGTGTGTGTGTGTGTGTGTGTGTGTGTGTGTGTGTGTGTACGTGTGCGTGTACGTGTGCGTGTGTGATTGTACATTGCTAGAACCCACTTTTATCAAACACAACCTTGTTCACAATTCATCACATCGCCCCCCAAACAGAAAAAAAATCAGCATCTGAAGCGCCGGTCGTCATGACCACATGATCCCGTCGGATCCAGCCTCAACGGCGCAATTACACATCTGAACTGACAACAGACCCCAGGAATGGATTCAGGGAGACACACTCAAGTGTGACCCCTGTCCGGGACCTTGAAACGCATTAGCGGCAAAGTGTTGATTTTGCAGCCCCCCCCCCCCGCCCACCCGCCCACCCGACCCCCCCGCTATCTCTGTGTGATATCTCGGCTGCCGGAGGGCTGCAGTTGACAGACCGGAACGTGTCCCTAAAAACCGCAGGAGCAAGCCCGCACTCGCTGTTTCCATGGATACCGATTGGCCTTGTTAACCCCTGTGACCCCTATTGTTCACCTGCCAAAACAAAGTTTGCCTTTCCAGACGCCCACACACACACACACACACACACACACACACACACACACACACACACACACACACACACACTGGCTCACACACACATGCACTTAGAGGGGTTGTTTTGCCAGCCGTGATCCGCCAGTGATAGGGTGGGGGTGGGGGGGGTTGCTCCTGACAGCCTGGCTCCGGCAGGTCCTCGTCTGCCCGTCTCCGTCGTCAGCGTCTCCTGACAGCCCCGCCGTCTTAGCCAGTGTTTCTTCACTGTCATCCTTCCTCTCTTCACACTCTTTCTCTCTTATCTCTTTCTCGTTGTATCTCTCTCTACCTCTTTCTCTCTCTCTCGCACTCGTTCTCTCACTCTCTCGCTCTCACGCTCCATCTCTCTCTCTCGCTCTCTCGCTCGCTCTCTCTCTCTCTTTTTCTTTCTCTCTCTTTCTCTTCTTTCTCTCTCTCACGCTCCATCTCTCTCTCCATCTCTCTCTCTCTCTCTCTCCCTCTCGCTCTCTCTAACCCTCTTTATGTCTCTCTCTCCACCTCTCTCTCTCTCTCTCTCTCTCCATTCCACCCACTCTCTGTGATCCATTTCCCACTAGAGGTGAGATCCTAGCGTTTTAACCGTCTGTTATATGGGCCTTTTAATATGTCGGTGCGTGCGTCGGAATATCAGTGGGAATTTCACTTCGGTGTCAAGGCTTAAGGATTAAGGGTGAAATGTTGCATTCATCATCATCCCTCATTGTTGCGTTTCTGTGTGTGTGTGTGTGTGTGTGTGTGTGTGTGTGTGTGTGTGTGTGTGTGTGTGCGTGCGTTTATGTTGGTCTATGCTGAACTGATTCATAGCATATTGACAATGGGATTCTTATCAGCATTATGATGGAGAGATGGAAGAAAGGCTGCGAGTGAGGAAGGAAGATAGGAACGGAAAGAGAGCGATGGGTTCAAAGATAAAAGGCCCTGATGGCAGGGAACAGAGAGAACGTTAAAACTGATATGTTAATTCAGTCCCATGCCCCAGAGATAAGATGTATGTATGTTATTCAATATATTTTTTTGGTGGTGTTTCAGATGTGTTTTTCTATGCAATTGGTCTTGTCCAATTAGATACTCTGTTCTCTGTTAAAAAGCTGTTATCTGAGTGTGAAGTCTATTTCCATTTACTTTCTTGAACAAAGGAGACTCAT
>NC_140280.1:2059915-2061192 GCF_964030765.1 Micromesistius poutassou | reverse complement strand
AAAACACCATTACATTTATTATTGATAGTCAATCTTTGTTTACATAATCCTGTTTCATAAAAAATTACGATTACAGGCAAATCAAATTTAGAGTGACCTTTTTGAAGGAAAAGGAGAAATGAAGGAACAGGGATATGGTGACATTTTACATTTTATGGTTGCAGATTAAAAAAGCAATTCAGTTTAAAGAGAAGAGAAATCAACTGAACACCAAAACAAAGAGCAGATAGTGTTAGAAGCACTTTGGTTTTTAATCAAGCGGTGTGTATTTGTAAAGGCTGTGTGATATTTGGAGGGCACATGCAACACAGTTAAGAGCGTCAAACCCACACACACACTTGAACTCAGAGACACGCTCAACATCAAGTACGCGCACACACACACACACACACACACACACACACACACACACACACACACACCACACACACACACACACACACACACACACACACACACACACACACACACACACACACACACGCACGTGCTAAACAGTCCAAGGGCCTTTGCATCGTCACATGGCTGCACACAGCATCGGGGCTCTTGCCCAAGTTGCTAATGAGAGCCCTCCAGTGTGCACTGGCCTGGCGTCGTGTCTGGGGGGGGGGGGGGGGGGGGGCACACAGGGGGGGGCTGACAGACGCTCTGGCCCACTGGGAGACTCTGACAGGCCCATTCCTAGCAGGCTGATGGAGGCGCAAGACAAGTGAATTCAGTGGAGTCAAAGGCATCCTGACCCGGCAGACTGCTGGCTGCTGGTGGGTCTGTGGACAGGGCAACGGAGCGGCGGAAGGAAGTGAAACAAGAAACTCGTTCTCCTCTCTGTCTCACTGTGTATACATTTTTTAAAAACGAACACTACCGTTGTCTAATGATCTAATGAATGTTGGGTCAATGTAGATTGCTGTCTCGTATTCCAGCCCACTGTACACTGGTTTGTGTTACAGTGACATTCACGCAACTAGAACAGATATTACATCACGATTCTAGTGATTCAGCTCTGGTCAACATGGGGTCCGCCTGTATCATTTAAGGAAAAGAAGGTGCCGCAAACTCCAAGTTCCAATAGTAGATGTTTGATTGGGGATAGTCCGCCTGTCTAAAACACCCGTGAGGCCTATCCAGACAATGAAAATGTTGTTTTAGTTATTCGGTAAGCCGACCTGAGGGAGTGCAGCGATGTGTCATAGTGCAGCGATGTGTCATAGTGCAGCGATGTGTCATAGTGCAGCGACAGGTCAAACGTAGCCTAGGTATTTTTTTCCACAAGCCAT
>NC_140280.1:2052415-2057415 GCF_964030765.1 Micromesistius poutassou | reverse complement strand
AAACAAATCATGCTTTTAGCAACAGGCATTCGAACCATGTACCTAGGAGGGCTATTTTAAACGCGCTGTCGCCAACGTTTGTGTTTGTATCCCGTGTATACAACACACAACACTTTGCCCTTCCATGCGGATGGAAGTGAAGTCTGTGACTGGAATTAAATAATTCATGTGGTGACCTACTGAGGATGCGTAGCAGGACGGCAGCAGCCCGCCACTATCAGCTCCCTGACATCCATCTCTGCTTGTTTGTTTCTCTAGCTTGTTTAAAGGCTTACCCTGAGTTTACACTGGAGCCGGGCCGAGGAAATACAACCGACCTGATGAGAGGAGAGTCCTAGATTAGTCTTTTTGATTGTAGGACTTTATTTAATTGAGCATAATGTCAGTGGGAGAAATTATAAATGTTGTCAATGGGAGAAATTATAAATGTTGGCAAGTAATGTAAATGTGAGTGTCATCGCTCTACTGTGATCAAGCCATCATTTGTGACATTATTATAACCACAGCATCCTCTGGTCTCCTGTCACGTTCACAATGTGTCTTTATTATGTGCGTCCGTGGTGAGGAGTTTCCTCAAACCAGAGGTGCTTGCCTCAAACCAGCTTTATGTCTGTTTTTTATGTCTGTGTTCCACAGACATAACCACAAAAGCGTTTGTTACATATTCACATCGGCATGCTCTGCCGATCCGCGTTACCTGGGCGGAGTACATTGGGCCGAGCCAGAGTGTGCTGTCGTGTCGTGTTGCTAGGCAGATCATAAGCATCTGGATTGGAGAATGAGTTCATCGTTTGACCGCCCTGGTCTTTGTCTGAGAGATTTCATCTCTCACAGTCTCCCTTTCTGTAATACTTCTTTCATTTGATTTGATTTAGTTTCATATATATTAAACTAATGGTTTGTTGATTTGTTTGACCAGGTTTTTTAGTTGTTAATATTGTGATGTGATGTTTTGAACTTTGTACTTACTAAAAGGTGTTTAACAATTATTCACCGAAGGCAAAGTGAATAATTGTTTTAGTACATACTACACGTGAACACTCCAAAAATAAGCAAGATAACACTTTTTGCCGGGATTTATTTGTTTTTATTAGCGGTTTATTTGTTTTTATTAGCGGTTTATTTGTTTTTATTAGTGTGACGAGACGACCGCCACGTGCAACATTTTGCGATGAAAACAATATCCCGAGTTTGAGATCTCAATCATGGGATATTGCCCAATATCCCGAGATAGCGAACCAATCAAATTGCACCATCTTAGGAGGTTCACGTGTAGCATATACTAAAACACAATATTAATCATCATTATTAGCGTGATATTATTATCATCTATTATCATCTATTATCATCATAATAGATGAGATAGTATCTGTAAGCCTATATCTGCTTTCACAGATTCAAATGATGCTGTCTAGTTTTATTGGCCATGGGGATAAGTTGTATATTATATTTTCTGGGCTTTTACATCTTCTGTTTGAGTGCCTTCACGTTTGCCCCGTCCTGTTCAACCTGCTGCTTAAGAATAAGGACTGTAAGACCATAATCTCATGTTCTTGTGTTCACCACCCCCCTCCACCGCCACCTCCACCTCCACCTCCACCCTCCCTCCACCCCCTCAGCCTTAAGGTCAAAGCACAGTTTTATCCACTGAGCTGCACCACTGGATCTGGTATACCTTCACAGCTTGGCTCAAGGGCACCTCAGCAGGTTGCCGGCCTTAATGCCACGCGTCCGCCGTCCTCACACAAGTTACGAAACGATGTCAAGGATTACGGTTCATGGTTCATAGATCGAAGTACTCTTAGTAAAGTAAGTAAGTAAAGCTCATTTATAGAGCACATTTAAAACATAGCTCGCACTACCCAAAGTGCTGTACATAGCACATTAGCTAAATAAATAAAATAAATACATTTACAAATCAGTGATTTAAACTACGACGACATCAAGAGGCAAACACTTGATCACCAGCGACCCCAAAAGCTCTGTCACCTTTGTGTCAGTTAATCCGCAAGGAGGCCGACAGACTTACTGGCTCTGTGTGCTTTATATGCACTGAATAGACGAAGGGTTTGTTGTCCTTCTATTTCACACTCTCTCCTGTTTCGTGTGCGTGGGCATTTGTGTGGTTTTATCCAAGAAATAATGCGGCAACAATGGGCGCATATTTTCTACTGACGTCAAAAGAATTATGCACGCTTAGCCAAACGCCCGGTTCCTGGTACTGCGTCAGCCGTGTAGTGACGCAACCGCCGATAACAATGAGAGTACGGAGTCTCCTCACGTGCTTTTGTTTGAGGGATCATGTGAAGATTGGCAACGCGCAAAACGGAAAACACACACAAGACACACATCATGGAAAATAAGATTCTTCCCTTTGCTTGACCTTGTAGCAGATAGAGAGAGATATAGTGGTCGTACTCGTATACGTTATTTCTTCCGTGATGATGATGTGTGTACGTGTATATGCTACTTGAATTGGTGGTGATGGGAGTCCCTCTTTCTCTGCCAAGTTAGTTATAAATATTTAGTAGGACTTAAAATGCACTGATATCTGATGCTCTCTCTCTCTCTCTCTCTCTCCCTCCCTCTCTCTCTCTCCCTCTCTCTCTCTCTCCCTCCCTCTCTGTCTCTCTCTGTCTCTCTCTCCCTCTCTCTCTCTCCCTCTCTCTCTCTCTCCCTCCCTCTCTGTCTCTCTCTCTATCTCTCTCTCTCTCTCCCTCCCTCTCTCTCTCTCTCTCCCTCCCTCTCTGTCTCTCTCTCCCTCTCTCTCTCTCTCCCTCTCTCTCTCTCCCTCCCTCTGTCTCTCTCTCTCCCTATCTCTCTCTCTCTCTCTCCTGTCTCTCTCTCTCTCCCTCTCTCTCTCTCTCTCCCTCTCGCTCTCTCCTCTCTCCCTCCCTCTCTCTCTCCCCCTCTCTCTCTCCCTCCCTCTCTGTCTCTCTCTCTCTCCCTCTCTCTCTTTCCCTCCCTATCTGTCTCTGCCCCTCTCTCTCTGTCTATCTCTCTCTCTCTCTCTCCCTCCCTCTTTGTCTCTCCCTCGCTCTCTGTCTCTCTCCCTCGCTCTCCCTCTCTCTCTCTCCCTCCCTCTCTGTCTCTCTCTGTCTCTCTCTCTCCCTCTCTCTCTCTCCCTCTCTCTCTCTCTCCCTCCCTCTCTGTCTCTCTCTATCTCTCTCTCCCTCCCTCTCTCTCTCTCCCTCCCTCTCTCTCTCTCCCTCCCTCTCTGTCTCTCTCTCTCCCTCTCTCGCTCCCTCCCTCTCTGTCTCTCTCTCTCCCTCTCTCTCTCTCCCTCCCTCTCTCCCCCTCTCTCTCTCTCCCTCCCTCTCTATCTCTCTCTCTCTCTCTCTCCTCTCTCCCTCCCTCCCTCTCTCTCTCTCTCTCTCCCTCCCTCTGTGTCTCTCCCCCTCTCTCTGTCTATCTCTCTCTCTCTCTCCCTCTCTCTCTCTCTCCCTCTCTCCCCCTCTCTCTCTCTCTCTCTCTCTCTCTCTCCCTCCCTCTCCCTCCCTCTCTCTCCCTCCATCTCTCTCCCTCTCTCTCTCTCCCCCTCTCTCCCCCTCTCTCTCCCACTCAGGGTGCGTGTGGCCGTGCCCCTCAGCTCTGGATGTGTGCTGCCACCATGGCTAAGCATGAGAGCGGCGCTGGCAGCCCCGTGGTGCGGCAGATAGACAAGCAGTTCCTGGTGTGCAGCATCTGCCTGGACCGCTACCACAACCCCAAGGTCCTGCCCTGCCTCCACACCTTCTGCGAAAGGTAGGGTACCTTCTCTGAGCCCTGCAACTTCTCTGAGAACCTAGTATTGCTATTGTACAGCACAAACGTCACAATCACCATGTCCGCCTTGACTCTGGAAGCACTGGAGCGTTGCACTTAGTTATACGTTGTTGTTGGTAGTTATTGTTTTGGGATATTGTTGAGTAATTCACCTTGACTTTTCTTCTTGTGTTTGACATTGTCACAGCATTTCTCACGCGGCAAAACAGTACACATTCCACGAGTCCTCGCAACATGGCGTAGTGTCACCAACCAAAACTCCCATGATGCATTCTGATGTACGAACCCTATACTATACTTAACAATTATTCACCTCGCCTGAGGTGAATAATTGTTTTGGTACATACTACACGTGAACACTCCAGAAATAAACAAGATAACACTTTTTGCCGGGATTTATTTGTTTTTATTAGTGTGACGACGCGATGACAACAATATCCCGAGTTTGAGATCTCTACTATATTCTACCAAACTGTACTCAACTCTACTGTACTATACTATACTATAGTCTACCAAACTGTACTCAACTCTACTGTACTATACTATACTATATTCTACCAAACTGTACTCAACTCTACTGTACTATACTATACTATAGTCTACCAAACTGTACTCAACTCTACTGTACTGTACTATACTATATTCTACCAAACTGTACTCAACTCTACTCTACTATACTATACTATATTCTACCAAACTGTACTCAACTCTACTGTACTATACTATACTATATTCTACCAAACTGTACTCAACATACTATACTATATTCTACCAAACTGTACTCAACATACTATACTATATTCTACCAAACTGTACTCAACTCTACTGTACTATACTACACTATATTCTACCAAACTGTACTCAACTCTACTGTACTATACTATACTATACTAAACTATACTATACCATACAATTCTATTTTATACTACTAATATTATCTCTGCAAATGTATTGCTTACATTGTATTGCATTTTATGTGTCCATGGTTTATCTTTCATCTTCCCATCACAGTCGTATACAGACATAACAGATGTTTTGAAGTGTCTTTCACTAATGAAATTCCTAAGCAAAGATCCCCAGTAAACTCCCTATTTAACACAGGCCAACCTCGCCCAGCTCCTACGGGCAGTCTATTCAAAAGGCAATAGAGCCTTACTTTTAACCCCCCCCCCCACCTCTGACGTCTTGTAAACACTGCTTTCAGAGGTTAAAAAGAAGGAATCCTAGTAATACAG
>NC_140280.1:2037415-2047415 GCF_964030765.1 Micromesistius poutassou | reverse complement strand
TTTCCGATTAGTTTCCAACATTCCTCCAGAAAAAAAACAAAAAAAACATAGAATCATTAACATTCCCAGAAATGTATAAAAGCTTTTTCCATGAAAATTGTTTGATATTAAATACTAAAGTCATCTGTTCTCACTTTGGGCCACTGGCGCCCCCTGCAGGTGATGGAGTTTTACTGCGAGTCGTGCGAGACGGCCATGTGTCTGGACTGCACGGAGGGCGAGCACCGCGAGCACGTCACCGTCCCGCTGCGGGACGTCCTGGAGCAGCACAAGGCGGCGCTGAAGACCCAGCTGGACGCCATCCGCGGCAGGTGGGTCCCTCCTCCGCACGCACAGCCGTCTGAAATGTACCCCGTGAGGCTTTAAGTGCCCACGCCTCGTCGGAGGGTTTTGACCCAAATTGAAATTTAATCGCGCTCTATTTTTGGGGCTTTGGCGTGGTAGGGTTAGTCACCAGGGGCGACGTGAGGCCTGCCCTGGTGGCAGGGAGACCAGACCTCACCTCACCCCCCTTAAGCACACCTAGAGAACCAGACCAGAGGAACTCATCTATATATATCATTCTATATGTATCATTCTATATGTATCATTCTATATTTATATCATTCTATATATATCATTCTATATATCATTCTATATGTATCATTCTATGTATATCATTCTATGTGTATCATTCTATATTTATATCATTCTATATATATATATATCATTCTATATATATATCTCATTTGTTCCTCAAGCGTTTCAGCTCCAGTGTGTATTGATCTGTCCTCCGCAGCATGGCCCGTTCTGTTCTGACCTTTGCTTCTTCATAGAAGTCACTGCTTGCGTAGGCGGCTTGAGTTATTTAGAGCGAGCTTACAGTCTATAAAGGGAACTCTTTGTTCCCCCTGTTGCGTCAATCACGATGGCATGGTCGATTGAATAACGATGAATATCAACACTTAACTTAAGGCTTAACTTACTTACTACAACTATAACGGCAGCACGCAATAAAACAAATAACATAAAAACAGGAATAAAATCGTAATAAATTATTTTGGGATAGGATGGTACTGGATGTGGTTTGGTGTATGTGTACGTGCGGGGAAGTCAATCGCGGCGTGTTTAAGATGACAGCGCGTGCGTACGTCCCCGCTCCGCCCCACAGACTCCCTCAGCTGACGGCGGCCATCGAGCTGGTGACGGAGATCTCCCGGCAGCTGACGGAGGGGAAGAACCAGGCGGTGGCCGGGATCAGCAGCACCTTCGACGACCTGGAGAGGGCGCTGCAGCAGCGCAAGAACGCCCTGATCACGGACCTGGAGAACATCTGCAGCTCCAAGCAGAAGGTGGGACACGGTCACCGACGTGGTCACCGACGCGGTCACCGACGTGGTCACCGACGTGGACGCTGACGTGGTCACTGACGTGGTCACCGACGCGGTCACCGACGTGGTCACCGACGTGGACGCTGCCTCAACATTTACTGCTGTATTTTAAAGCTGCGCTATGTCACTTTTCTATTTACTCAGTTAGAATTAATGCTGCACTAGAAAGTTTCTCAAGAATATATATATACTTGTTGTAAGTCGCTTTGGATAAAAGCGTCTGCTAAATGCTCTAAATGTAAATGTAAGAATAAAACTCTCCAGCCCACAAGTCAATCCATCCAGGGAGTCTTTTAAACGATTTTTTGCTCTAATTAGTAAATAGTGATGGATTCTCCCCACCGCTAGTGGGACCGCTGACACGGTGCATTTGGTACAGAGATTATTTTGAAGATGTCATTTAGGAGCGATTAGGCATCTTGCTCAAGGATGAGAGGCGAACACCATAGCGACCACACTGTCCTGACCATCTACGCACACTCTCAGACGGTCAACCAGACGTTGGACATGACCTTTCACATCTTCATGGTACTCTTATTGTGGTCCTTCCAGGATAAGCTTTTCACTCTCCTTTAATTGACTTCCATCCGTCTCTCTGTCTCTCCACGTCTCTCTCTCGCCTTCCTCAATCTTTCTCCTTTTCTCTCTCATCCGACCGGCGTCCCTCCCCTCCCCTCCCCTCCTCTCCTCTCCTCGCCGCGCCCCCCCCCCCCCCCACCCCCAGGTCCTGCAGGCCCAGCTGACCTCCCTGCTGCAGGGGGCAGAGCACATCCAGAGCAGCTGTGGCTTCACCGAGCAGGCCCTCAGCCATGGCAGCTCCACCGAGGTACTGTCCAGAGGAGCCGCGGTGACGGTCGTCGGTCATTCTGACTGACGCTAGTTTGGAGCCAATGGAATGGCAGCAGCAACACAAAACTTAATTAACTAAAAGCAGAAATCTCTAAATAAATTCAGTACGCCGTTTATGTTCCAATAATCACAGCGTTACCTTGGGCTGTCCTGAATCACAGTATAGGTAAACAGAATTTGTTATGGTATAGTAAAGTAATAATAATATAATTATATTTATTATAGTGCACTTTTAGAAAAAGTGCCGGAAGTGACAGATCAAACATTTGGACGGTGGTTTTCCAGACCACCGTAAATTCACAATAATAACAACTCAGAAAACAGTCATTCCATGCAGAAAACAGTCATCCCACTCCGAGCCTCTCTGTCCCCTGTGTGTGTGCGACCAGGTGCTGCTGGTGCAGAAGCAGATGAGTGAGCGCGTCACTGCACTGGCCAGACACGACTTCCCAGAGAAACCACATCAGAACGCACACCTGGACTGTCAGGTAAGAGACGTCTGTTCACACTGTGAACCCCCCCCTGTTCATCCTCTCTCTCTCTCTCGCTCTCGCTCTCTCTCTCTCTCTCCCCCTTGCTCTCTCCCTTGCTCTCTCTCTCTCTCTCTCCCTTGCTCTCTCTCTCTCTCTCTCTCTCTCTTTAGAATAGTTCTCTCACTAGAATAGTCCACATTGTTCCCATTTTTTGGGGATTAGATGTTTAAGTATCCTTTGTCATAACATGATGTCAATTATGGGTACGGTTCATGTTGTTATCAACTGACAAATTAATTATACATTCTGTGTGTGGTTGAATTTGTAAATGAACCTCCAAAAATGGTCTTAGTTAAGGCTGTGAAGACACAAGAGAGCAGCATGCGTCCTCCCACTCCCTCCAGAGTATTATCCCCCTCCCTTACAGTGCAGGGCTGGGTCATGACCACAGGTTGGTTAGAAACCGTTTATTCAAGCTTGTTCAGATTCGCCTGGTGTCCCGTCGGCCTACCACTGACCTCAGATCAGGGATGCCTGTAGCTCTCTGTTCTGGCTTATCTTAACGTACAGACAGCTTGTCTGTACGTACCTTAGCTTGTCCTTGCTCTCATAAGAGGCTTAATGTGGTAAAGGACTATTGTAGCTGGAAACGGAAACTGATTCTTAATGGAACATCTACACAGGAGTACAGAGGCCCATACTCCTGTGTTCTGAGATCTAAAAGCTACATCTTTTAGATAATTGTGTTTAAAGGCTAACTGATGATTCGAAAGCCTTTGTGCAATTACGTAACCATAGCTGAAAACTGTTTAAAAAGTGTTTAAAATAAAAGTGTGAGACTTTCGTGGAAAACATGAAACGGTCCGGGTGGACCCCGACCCTTTCAAACGGTCGTGTACGTCTGGATCCAACGTTGGTTCTACCTCATTGCTGGTTCTACCTCATTGTTGGTTCTACCTCATTGTTGGTTCTACCTTATTGTTGGTTCTACCTCATTATTGGTTCTACCTCATTGTTGGTTCTACCTCATTGTTGGTTCTACCTCATTATTGGTTCTACCTCATTGTTGGTTCTACCTCATTATTGGTTCTACCTCATTGTTGGTTCTACCTCATTATTGGTTCCACCTCATTATTTGGTTCTACCTCATTGTTGGTTCTACCTCATTATTGGTTCTACCTCATTGTTGGTTC
The DNA here is from genome assembly GCF_964030765.1 of Micromesistius poutassou. Lineage (NCBI taxonomy): Eukaryota > Metazoa > Chordata > Actinopteri > Gadiformes > Gadidae > Micromesistius > Micromesistius poutassou. The sequence continues at coordinate 2,043,530 of NC_140280.1, read as the reverse complement.
TACCTCATTATTGGTTCTACCTCATTGTTGGTTCCACCTCATTGTTGGTTCCACCTCATTGTTCTACCTCATTGTTGGTTCTACCTCATCATTGGTTCTACCTCATCGTTGGTTCTTACCTCATTGTTGGTTCTACCTCATTGTTGGTTCTACCTCATTATTGGTTCTACCTCATTGTTGGTTCTACCTCATTGTTGGTTCTACCTCATTATTGGTTCTACCTCATTGTTGGTTCTACCTCATTATTGGTTCTACCTCATTGTTGGTTCTACCTCATTATTGGTTCTACCTCATTGTTGGTTCTACCTCATTGTTGGTTCTACCTCATTATTGGTTCTACCTCATTGTTGGTTCTACCTCATTATTGGTTCTACCTCATTGTTTTTATTTAAAACGTGTTGCCCCCCCCCCCCCCCCCGCAGGTGGAGACGGACGGGCTGCGCCGCTCCATCCAGAACCTGGGGGTCCTCATCACCACGGCGGCCGTGGGCCCACACCTCGGTCGCCACCGGGGAGGGCCTCCGCCACGCCACCGCCGGCAACCGCAGAGCGTTACCGTGACGACCAAGGACAAGGTACGAGCGCCACCGGACGGATTCGAGCAAGCGTCGGGTGTTTTTTGGTTGATGTCTTTATTTATTTTTGATGCGTTTTATTTCCCCCCCTCAGGGGATTTGATTTGCTTCAGTAAGACGATTATGAATTTGTTAATTTTACGTTGAAGAAAGTTGAAGAAATATAGCAGATTGTTTGCAGACACTACCAAGAGCTACTCGGAGGTTACATGGTGGTTGTTCTGTTGTCTCTCTCCCTCTCTCTCTCTCTCTCTCTCTCTCTCCCTCTCTCTCTCCCCCCCTCCCTCCCCCTCTTCTCCCTCTCCCTCTCTCCTCCCTCTCTCCCCTCTCTCCTCTCTCTCTCTCTCTCTCTCTTTCTCCCCCTCCCTCTCCCCCCTCCCTCCCTCCCTCCCTCTCCTCTCCACTCCACCTCCTCCTCCTCCTCACCGGTCCCCTCCCCTCCTGTATAACTCTGTCCCCTGTCTACCCCCCTGCCCCCCCGTCCCCCCGTCCCCCGTCCCCCCCCTCCCTCTCTCTCTCTCTCTCTCCCCTCCCTCTTCCCTCCCCCCTCCCTCTCTCTCTCTCCCTCCCTCCCTCCCTCCCTCCCTCCCTCTCTCCTTAACTCCACCTCCTCCTCCTCCTCACCGGTCCCCTCCCTCCTGTATAAACTCTGTCCCCCCCCTTCCCCCCCCCCGTCCCCCCCGTCCCCCCCTCCCTCTCTCTCTCTCCCTCTCTCTCTCCCTCTCTCTCCCTCTCCCTCTCTCTCTCCCTCTCCCCCCCTCCCTCCCCCCCCTCCCCCCTACAGGACGGGGAGCTGGTGCGGACGGGCAACGCCCTGCTGCGGGCGGAGATCACCTCGGCGGGGGACGGCGAGCGCGCCGCCGACGCCGAGGTCACCGACAACAAGAACGGGACGTACGAGGTGGGCTACGTGCTGCGCGGCGAGGGCGACTTCCTGTTCAGCCTGGCGCTGTACGGCCAGCCCCTGCGCGGCAGCCCCTTCCGCCTGCGGGCGCTCAAGCCCTCCGACGTGCCGGCGTCGCCCGACGACGTGAAGCGCCGCGTCAAGTCGCCCGGCGGCACGGGGGGCCACGTGCGCAGAAGGCGGTGCGCCGGCCCTCCAGCATGTACAGCACCACACAAGAAGAAGGAGAACCCCATAGAGGACGAGCTCATCTACAGAGTAGGTGGGTGTCCCCCCGTCTGCCGCCGCCGCCGCCGCCGCCGCGAGCGCTAATGGGGCTAGGGCCGCGCCATGAGGGGTGGGGCCGTGAGGTTTAGGGCCCCGAAGGTCTGGGGGCCGTGAGGTTTAGGGCCCCGAGGTCTGGGGGCCGTGAGGTTTAGGGCCGCGAGGTCTGGGGCCGCGAGGTTTAGGGCCGCGAGGTCTGGGGCCGCGAGGTTTAGGGGCCCCGAGGTCTGGGGCCGCGAGGTTTAGGGCCCCGAGGTCTGGGGGCCGCAAGGTTTAGGGCCCCAAGGGCTAGGGGCCACGAGGTTTAGGGCCCCAAGGGCTAGGGGCCACGAGGCTTAGGGCCCCAAGGGCTAGGGGCCACGAGGTTTAGGGGCCCCGAGGTCTGGGGGCCGTGAGGTTTAGGGCCCCGAGGTCTGGGGGCCGTGAGGTTTAGGGCCCCAAGGTCTGGGGCCACGAGGTCTGGGGGCCGCGAGGTTTAGGGCCCCAAGGTCTGGGGCCACGAGGTCTGGGGGCCGCGAGGTTTAGGGCCCCAAGGTCTGGGGCCACGAGGTCTGGGGCCACGAGGTTTAGGGCCCCAAGGTCTGGGGGCCGCGAGGTTTAGGGCCCCGAGGGCTAGGGGCCACGAGGTTTAGGGCCCCAAGGTCTGGGGGCCGCGAGGTTTAGGGCCCCAAGGTCTGGGGGCCGCGAAGGCTTCATCTATCTACAAAAAAAAAAAAAAAATTATTATTTCATAAGTTTCAAACCGATCCGATCTATCAGATGGTGAACTTCTCTGTCGTTTCTTCGCCGTGTGTCCCCTCAGGTTCATCTATCAGATGGTGAACCTCTCTGTTGTTTCTTCGCCGTGTGTCCCCTCAGGTTCACGAGGCCGGGAGAAGGGCGAGTTCACCAACCTGCAGGGCATCTCCGCCTCCAGCAACGGCAGGGTGGTGGTGGCCGACAGCAACAACCAGTGCATACAGGTGGGGCTGATGACTGACTGATGACTGATGATTGACTGATGACTGACTGATGACTGACTGACTGATGACTGACTGATGACTGACTGATGACTGATGATTGACTGATGATTGACTGATGACTGACTGATGATTGACTGACTGATGATTGACTGATGACTGACTGACTGATGATTGACTGATGATTGACTGACTGATGATTGACTGATGATTGACTGACTGATGATTGACTGATGATTGACTGATGATTGACTTATGACTGACCAATGACTGACTGACTGATGACTCCATACTGACTCACTGACTGATGACTCCATGACTGATGACTTTATTGCACCAACATAATACTGTACATACCCATCAACAGCATGTCACCCCTGTTCTCCTGACCTCCCTCCGTCCTCCCAACAGGTGTTCTCCAACGACGGGCAGTTCAAGATGCGGTTCGGGGTGCGGGGCCGTTCCCCGGGGCAGCTGCAGAGGCCCACCGGCGTGAGCGTGGACCTGAACGGGGACATCGTGGTGGCGGACTACGACAACCGCTGGGTCAGCATCTTCTCGTCGGACGGCAAGTTCAAGGTGACACATGACCGGCCGACGCGAAGGCAAACGCGTGCTTTTGACTGTGTTAAAAATAGTAAAGGGTAAAAGGACTGCCTTTATGTATGGAGCTTTTCTAACCAGTGGCCACTCATTCCAAACATTCACCCATTCATGCACACATTCATTCAACGTTCAGCAGTCTGGGTGAGGTGTCTTAATCAGGGACACCTCCACACTCGGCCAGGAGGAGCCGGGGATCGAACCGGCAACCGTCCGGTAACGGTTACCAGCCAACCCGCTCTCCCTCTTGAGCCACATGCGTCCGTGTTCAGTTTGAAACACTTTTCTACCCATTTTGTGTAAAAAAATTAAAACACAGCTTTTTCCAGCGCCCGAATCCCGTCAAAATATCCTCTTCTGTGTTCACACATCAATTTAAGATGATGTTTTATTCACCCCCACCCCCCACCCCCCCCTTTCCCCAGAACAAAATCGGGGCGGGGCGCCTAATGGGTCCAAAGGGCGTGGCCGTGGACAGGAACGGACACATCATCGCCGTGGACAACAAGGCCTGCTGTGTCTTCATCTTCCAGTCCAACGGGAAGCTGGTCAACAAGTTCGGAGCGAGGGGGACGTCTGAGAGGCAGTTTGCAGGTGAGGGGAGGGGCTTATGAAAGGTCGTTAGCAGGTAAGGGGAGGGGCTTCTGATGGGTAGTCAGCAGGTAAGGAACAGGGGCTTCTGATAGGTATTCAGCAGGTGAGGGGAGGGGCTTATGAAAGGTAGTTAGCAGGTGAGGGGGAGGGGCTTCTGATAGGTAGTTAGCAGGTGAGGGGTGGGGCTTCTGATAGGTTCTAAGCAGGTGAGGGGCGGGGCTTCTGATAGGTAATTAGCAGGTAAGGGGAAGGGGTTTCTGATAGGTAGTTAGCAGGTGAGGGGAGGGGCTTCTGATAGGTATTGGCCAGTGGGGAGGGGCTTCTGGAAGGTGGTGGAATGATTGACAGGTGAAGGGGTCCATGCACACGGACTCATTCTGGTCCTGTGAAGAGCGTTCAGGGTGCGCCCTCATTTTCCTATTGCCTATCTTTCACCTCTGAACCCCCTCCTCTATGTCTGTTCTTCCTCCTGTTTTCCCCTTCAGAAAAGCTTGGCCCCATTGTAAATAAGTCAGTCCCAGTTTTCAGTAGTATTGAGCGTGGCGTTGGTACCACTGTAGTCTGTAACCCAGTGCCTTGTCTAACCTCGCTCCCTAGTTAGTTTTTAAACACAACCTTTTGATCAACCTGTTTTTATATAACTCTCACGTGAGGTATGTTTTGTTGTGGATTGCGATCAGGATGATCGATAGTGCCATGTCAATCGTGTTGTGTTGATTCTTCTGTGTTTGTAATTGTTTTATGTGATGATAATGTTGGCATATGAAACTTGATGTGATGTGACCGTCAAATAACAGAATCAAGTAACATTGTGACGACAACATGAGCAGGATACTGAAGTGAAATGTGTGTCAATAATACAATAACACTATGCAATGAGCATCAATGATTTCTCATTTTACTATCTGGATCAAATACTCCAGTAACACATGAAAGCATTCAGCTGTAAAACCATCTAATGCTTACGACTCTATAGTTGGAAGAGCCCATTGAGATGGACTGGTTTTGTGATTGTTTGTTTGTCGTATGTGGAGATTGACTTCAACTATTCAGAGTTGAATTATCTTTGTGCATGAAACAATGGCTTTTGTTTTTACCATCAACCATCAAGTGATTACTTCTGATTCTATTTTTTTTAATATATATATATATATATAATAATATAAAAATATCCATATTAAACTGGGGGATAAAAGTCTGGATTTGGAGATTAAGGTACAATTTTGCAGAGATAGACTAGTTCAAACTTTCATTTGTGTTTTGACCTAGATCTAGTTTACATAAATACTTATGGTTGATGGACGTTTTTGAACACCATCAACTGAGAAAAAGTGAATTTTGACTTTATTCTCAAACACAGATTATTTTCCCCTTATTCTTTTTTGTTTGACACAAATAACTACTCATAGTTTAATCAAAGGGTTAAAGCAACGTGTGCGGCCATCAGCATAATCCTCATTCCCAAGTGTAGAAGAATAACATCAAACCGTGCATTAACGCTGCACTACCACCACCCCTCTCCTCCAGGTCCACACTTTGTGGCTGTGAACAACAAGAACGAAATCATCGTGACCGACTTCCACAATCACTCTGTGAAGGTAAACTATGAAAACAGTTATTAATACTAATATCAACAACTATCAACCTTCACCGTCCTCCACTGTACAAACATCAGCCTTATTTAATTAATGGTAGATACAGATTTGGTCTCTCTCCACACATGCCCCCAGACGTGTCGTCTCCGTGTTGTCTCCATCAGGTGTACAACGCGGACGGAGAGTTCCTCTTCAGGTTCGGCTCCCACGGGGAAGGGAACGGCCAGTTCAACGCGCCCACCGGCGTGGCCGTGGACGCCAACGGGAACATCATCGTGGCAGACTGGGGGAACAGCAGGATACAGGTGAGGCCCCCCCCGACCGTCAGCTGCTCCACGTCCTCACTGGTACGGGCTGTCACTGGTACGGGCTCACTGGTACGGGCTCTCACTGGTACGGAAGGGCTCTCACTGCAGGTCAGCTGACGTTTAGCGGAACCTTCTTATGAAACACGTTTTCAAATGTTTGTTTTCAAAAACTTGAGAGCGAGAACACACCAAGGAAAACAGTGTCGGATCTGTGTGTGTAAATTCCAGCTCTGGGTGAGGTAAGCTCTCTATATCTGTCTCTGTCTCTCTCTCTCTCTCTCTCTCTCTCTCTCGCTCTCTCTCTCTCGCTCTC
>NC_140280.1:2035714-2037215 GCF_964030765.1 Micromesistius poutassou | reverse complement strand
AACTAAACCTGAACCCAATGTGACAAAAAGAGAGAAGCGTTTATAAAAAAGAACGGGACCATTTGTGTTGTATTTCCTACGAACCGGTGGTTTGTGAGGCTACGGCCAAGAAGGTTTGAATAGGCTACTGATGAAAAGAGAGAAAGGCTGTCATGTAAGAGACGCAGACTAGTGCTCAAGGAAAGGATTATTAGCACTTAATAGCACATGCTGACACAACACGACATGCTATAGCAATGGCGCCTGACCCTGGAGCATCATAGCACATATACACACACACACACACACACACACACACACACACACACACACACACACACACACACACACACACACACACACACACACACAGGTTACATAAAGTCCCACTTTAGACTAGTGCGGGACATATGTTTGTATGTGATGTATTGTCTTTGTTTCCGCACAAAAAAACATGCCGGAGCTTCCTCTCAAAGACAAACTGCCCCCCCTCGAAGACTCAACTGTGTCAAAGACCAGCGTTCCTCTCCGAGCCTGACCTCCATGTCTGTTCCCGTATACACCGTCATCGTAAAGACTCGGCGCCGTGGCTGCCCTCGCAGAGCCTGCTAGAAGCGATGGTGGAACCAAGCTGAGAAATAGGATTTCACTGTGTCAACTTCAAGATCTTAGAAGTTGATCTTTTTGTGTTGTTTTTTTTCCTCTGAAATTCTGTCATCGTCTCTAGCTGATTCGCAAAACCGCAGGCTGTCCTACATTACGTCACCTCTACCAACTCTGTAGAGCACATTCTCATCCATTCCCTTCTTCTCCCAGCCGGCTGCCCTATGGCTACTATACAGCATCAAACTTGTGACGCTCAAAATGACAATCGTGTTTTCCGGTCGTCGTCGCATTTAAAGATCATTTGAAGAGAAACCCCTCACCCTAAATGATGTATATTTCAAGCGTAGCTCAAAAGGCATTTGAATAAATACTCTGTGTGTTGGACGTGACATGTATACAAATCACATGGATGCATAGGTCGGTGTATGTGCTTGTGTGCTTGTGTGCTCCCGTGCGTTCAGTGTGTGTGCTGAGTGACAGCCGGACAGATACTGGGCAGTGATGGCTCAGCACATCATTGCTTTAAAGACCAGCCAGCGCACTTAATCTATACACCACAGTTCTTCAGCACTGCAGGCAGCCTGCTTCACTGCCGCAGTCACAATGGACACAACCATTGTGTGCGTGTGTGTGTGTGTGGTGCGGGTGTGTTTGAAACGTGTGTGTGTGTGTGTGTGTGTGTGTGTGTGTGTGTGTGTGTGTGTGTGTGTGTGTTTGAAATAATGTGTGTGTGTGTGTGTGTACGCACGCACAGCACGCACGCACGCACACACGCACGCACGCCATCCATTTTCTACTGTGGTCTATGTTCTGCTGTATGTGTTTAATATGACAGCAACAACACTGCTCTACACAACGGAACGTGATATTTATTGTTCATTTTGTGTAAAGGTTTGAATGATCTATGGGATTGGAA
>NC_140280.1:1978214-2033214 GCF_964030765.1 Micromesistius poutassou | reverse complement strand
TTAACGCATGTGTACGTGTGTGGGGGGAGAGAGCGAGAGAGAGCGAGTGAAGAGAGCCAGGAACGCGGAGATGTTCTGCGAGGGCATTGGCTCCCCGGAAAAATGGGCGGGGTTTGCATTATCCAGTAGTGCGAGAGAGCAGTGAGGCCCAGCAGAGCTAGCAACAAAGAGTAAGATTCATCAGGCATTCCATCATGATAGGCTCTCTGGCGCTCACACACACACACGGACCAGGATATGCGTATTAGACAATCAATTAAATAAGGCTAGAACACACACACACACACACACACACACATACGGTCAGACGCGCACACACGTAGGCTACACACGCACGCACACTGATAATTAGATCGTGGAGGGAATCTCAATATTTGTATACAAGGCAGCAAGAATGGAATACTTGGAATATAATACATTCCTGTGTGTGTGTGTGTGTGTGTGTGTGTGTGTGTGTGTGTGTGTGTGTGTGTGTGTGTGTGTGTGCTGGCTTGCGTGGAGGCTGTGGCTAGACTTGACCATCATCCAAGGATTTTGCAGCGGTGGCACAATGTTGCTATGGAGACTGCATCCTGTTCTGCCGAACACACAGATGGCCTGTCCTGTGTGTGTGTGTGTGTGTGTGTGTGTGTGTGTGTGTGTGTGTGTGTGTGTGTGTGTGTGTGTGTGTGTGTGTGTGTGTGTGTGTGTGTGTGTGTGTGTGCAGAACCTGTTGTGTATTCCTAACCTCATACAGGAGTACATTAGTTGCATCGTGGTCTTATTGGTTCATATTCAGCAGCACCAGACTGCTGCATCTCTCTCTCTTTCTCTCTCTCTCTCTCTCTCTCTCTCTCTCTCTCTCTCTCTCTCTCTCTCTCTCTCTCTCTCTCTCTCTCTCTCTCTCTCTCTCTCTCTCTCTCCTTACCTGCCTGTTATTTGCAGGGTGTGTGTGTGTGTGTGCGTGTATCTGTGTGAGCACTAGTGTGAGTGTATTACATCCTATTTTACGATACACTGCTTTCAACTACAGTAGAAGCACAGTGTGTAACAACGGTCTCCTTGTCTAAATAAGCCCTGTACGAAATAGCGTTAATAATAGTTTCTCAGGGAAAGCTTTAATCTGTACGAAATGGCGTTAATAATAGTTTCTCAGGGAAAGCTTTAATTACTTACAGTGCTTAACATTGCACTTTAACCCTTCCGGTTGATCAGCTGAATAAGCAGGCTTGTGATCCCTGCCTCCGCGCGTTAGCGGAGAGGAATGGCTGGACTATGCGGTGGCATCGGGGCATGCTAACGCTAACGGGGAGGCTAGGACGTCCCTCTCCACTCTGCCCTTATTAGGCTTCATGTAAGAATCATGACTCACGCCCAATCCTGGACCATCCACTCTCTCCTGCAGGGGGCAAAGGTCAAGAATGACCCAACCGCTTATACAAAATACTACTATTACTACAAAAAAAAGGGACTCCAAGAATAAACACACACACACACACACACACATCTTTGCACACGCGTACAAAGACGTAAGTGACAAACTAAATGACAAACCGCACTGTGCCGTCCTCTCCCTGTCACTCTCCTCTCCTCTCCACTCCACTCTGCTGTGCTCTGATTGTGTTCGTCCTCAGCTCAAACAGGATTGGTATATTGATCGCCGCAAGAGGTGACACACACACACACACACACATACACATACGCATAGACACACACATACACATACGCACACACACACACACACACACGCGTTTTGACGTGACTTGATTCCCAGTGACAGCAGACGGCATCCATCCCTCTGTCACGGCTGCCCTTGGGCAGCAGTGGTGGTCTCACACACACACACACACACACACACACACACACACACCTAGTCACAACTAAGTGACTGACATGGAAAAACATATATTCTCTTTATGCTCACTAATGCAAAAATACAACACAAAAAGAAAGCGTCAACAAATCAATTGTCAACTGGGCCTCTTTCTATATTCAAGTCCTGATTTCCCCCATCTCTAAAACCCCACATTCTCCATAAGTGGTGACTTTATATTTGATATTTTTCTATTCTGTAATGAATATAATAACTGAAGGATCTCATCAGAATGTGTTGATAGCTCTAATTATAACCCGCCTGCTGTCCCATCAAACAGACTCCCTGACACAGCCCTCTGAGTGAACACTATACATCTTCACACCGTCACAACCATCTTCAGGAAAACACAAGAAAGAGCTAGAAAGCAATAAGGAGATAGAAATGTGATTCAAACATACCTGTCCATTTTGATTTTAGAATGAGTCATCCAACGCTGTAAATCCTCCCTAAATCCTCCTCATAGGACGGCCTTCAACTGTTTCCTGTTGAGAAAGCCAATAACATTATTACAGTTACTACAGCATTTGTCAAGATACAAACCAATATCCTCGATGTAAATGACCAGGTCAAGCCAAGCCTGGCTTGGAGCTGAACTCTAAGATACTGCTCCATCTTGTGGCTGATTGGCCAAAGCAAGTTCATAAAAAATTAGGCCGTTTTTTTTTTCCCCCATAATATATAAAAAGTTATTAAACAATGTGATTGGTGCAGCAGGAAGTGCAGCTTAGTTTATAGGATATTACAAATAGTAAAGATAGGAAACCATGTTCTTTATGTGTAGCAAATAAGTAAAGTAAATAAGTAAAGTAACAAAATGTAAAGTATTTTTTTAATACTGCACCAGCCGTAGTATCTGAATAACTGAAGTCGTTCTAAAGTACTCAGTTTAACACATTATTGTGTTTGAATGGATCAGACAGGTGTTTTCCTTTTTAATTACACATTAATGACAGCACCTGTGCATTGCATTGCATTGCCTTATTTACGTTTGTGCCCGATGGGTTTGACATTAACTTACCTTGAGTAATACCAGAAAAGACTAGAGCTTACCTTTCTGTGCAACAGGCAGGCCTGAAACCCTCAAGGTTGGTCTTAACGCAGTGGAAAGTTATTTCTGCTCCCTCTTACATTTAAAACATCCGTGCAACTTTCTGATTGGTTCTTCTTTCTGCATTCTGCAGTCCTTCACAAATAGTAACTTGTTCAATCCTCCACTTGAATAAAATGCTTCCCTGCAGAAAAATAAAACCTTGGCATGAACCTTTTTCCGTTGCTCACTCTCTGAAATGTTCCCTTCACTTTCCCTGGAAAGCTTTCTCAATTCTTTCTTCTGTGTCGCATCGGCCGTCACAGAACTCCATAAAGAACAGCAAAGCACAGCCAGTGGGCTGGGGAGAGAGAGAGAGAGAGAGAGAGAGAGAGAGAGAGAGAGAGAGAGAGAGAGAGAGACACAGAGTGAGACAGAGGTCCCCTCCAGTCCCTGCAGGAATTGGCTCACATGAGCCAGGACTCGACATAACGTCACAATGGTGCGATTGTCCTGAACACTCTCAGCTTACAGACAGGCCAGTTGTCTCTGGTCACCCAAGCTCCTTTCTATTATCTCTCCTGTAGTTTGATTTATTGTGTGTTTTTGAGTTCATACCCAGGTTCAACATTGCACTCACTAACGACTGCAGTGCTGATGTACCTCAGCACAGCAGAATTACTTTCATATACACTTTCACCCAAGCCAATAAAAAGTGTGTCCACTGATAACCTCATAGGTTGATTGCCAGTTGGACCTACCGGGATTTCCAAGGCGTGAACCAGATAGCAGAGGGAGCTGTGGAACCCACACCCTCAGCCCTTCTGCTCACCCAACGCCAAGACGGTATTTCCTTTCACCGAAGGGCTCTTTAAATGAGACGGCTGGAAACAAACACCGTGACCCGTGGTAGACGGAGCTCAATGTGTCTTTGTCAGGGGCTGACTGATATCAGCGTGGTATCATGGGGAGCCAGGTCATATTAAGGCCCTGTCCCTCTTAAAACTTCCACTTGGTTTGGAGTGCCCTCGACAGTAAATCTTCCACTTCGTTTTAAGCCTGCATCGGACCTCACTACGTTTTGAGGGTTGATTATAAGGGCAAAATCGCACTCCCCCTTGCTCCCAACACCCTACCCCTACATGAGAACACGCAAAATCTAGGGTTAGGGCAAAAATCTAGGATTAGGGGAGGTATTGGGACGGGGCCTAAGGAGAGAAGGGTAAGAAGGGTTCGAGAACAGCACCATGGGGGGGTATTGGGACCCCGAGAAATAAAAATTTAAAGGGCACGTCTGTGTCTTTATACATGAATGATATTCTACTATGTACTGGATGTAGACAAAGTTCAAGATGTTCATGGTACAGACGATGAAGGGCTAACAGCTTGAGGTGTCGAAGAGTTAAAGAACAGTTGACGTACGGCGCAGTGCTCTAAAGTACGCAGGAAATCAAAAAGTGGACGAAGCTTTCACAAGAAGTAAGTGAGAGTAAGGCTAAACCAATACACTTGCATATCGTTGAATTAGAAAAAAAATTAACACTGAAATGTGCCCTAATGGTGTATTTCAAATGAATGGTAGTTAATTGAAAATACACTTTATTGAACATACAAACACTAAAAGACTAGACAATTGCTTAAATATCGTATAATGAGAATTAAGAACTTTTGGAATGAAGCCTGACATTTAAATATCTAAAACACGTGAATTTCAAAACAAGTCCTTAATTGCCTTCGGTCCCAGTGATTGATAAAAGATGTCCGACTTCACAGCAAAAATATTTGAAATAAATAACAGATAAAAAGAAAAAAGAAAATCTGATCCGTCTCTTCGCCGGCCTTTTCAAACACCTGCTTCTCCATAATTCAGCGCTCTTGAATCCGGAGCTTTGCTCTTGTTCCCAAAGCGTCGGAAAAATGAGATCAACCCAGAGCCGGCGCCCTCTTTCGGCGGGAACACGTCCTCCGGCGGCGAGTTCCCTCTGGACCAGGAGCACGACTTGGTCCTGTGGGCGATGCTCTTGTGGATCAGCTCCCCCCACCAGGAGCCGTGCACCGCAGTCGTCCGGGTCTCGTCCAGGGAGCACGACCTGAGCAGCGGCCCCAGGGACAGAGGCCTCTCGGTCAGGTACTCTGGAACGAATCCTCTCGGAGCCAGGTGGTCCGGGGAACCCGATGGAAAGCCTGCCGCTGCTCCTCCTCCTCGTCCTCCTCCTCTTCTTCCTCCTCGGTCCTCTGAGGGGTCTTCGAGTGCCGAGTTGTCGGAGAAGGTGGAAGGAGTGATGGTCGTCGAGGAGCAGGAAGACGGGGTTGGAGACCGCTGCCAACAGCCGTCGTCCAGCTCGTCTGCGTTGGATATGGAGAACACCCGTCGGCGGTGACTGCCGGTGCGTCTGTTGCGCGGCTTGCCGTGTCCTTCCGGGTCACTGAAGGGGCTGACGATGGTCCAGGGCGAACACGAAGGCCCGTTACTCCTCAAGAAGTAGTCCCTGGTCGTGGAGAGAGGGGTTGCCGGCACAGCAACAGCAGCCGGCGTCATGTCAGAGCGGTGAGGGCAGTCCGCACCTGTGCCTTTGCCTCGGCAGTTTTGGTAACAAATCGCCGCTCGCTTCGTCGTCTCGCCGTCCTCCTGGTTTTCCGCGGCGAGCGTGAGGTCCTGCACCTCGCTCGGCTTCGACTTTTGTCTCTTCTCCGGGCTGGGCAGCGGGGCGGTCTCCAGGCTGGGCAGCAGGGCGGTCTCCAGGCTTGGCAGCAGGGCGGTCTCCAGCCCCTCCTCCGGCCCCTCCTCCGAGCGCGACAACGGGGTTTCGGTCAGGCTATTGCTGAGCTCCAACAACGGCCCCATCTCCACGGGGATAAGTTTCCTCCGGCACCGGTTGGGAGCCACGGCGGTGGCGGCGGCCAGGAGGCTGTGGAGCGCCGACTCCAAGCCGCCGGCGGCCTCCTGGTCTACGGACGAGGTGTCGAGGGTCTCCGACGAGGCGTAGCGTTTCCCGATGGGGCGGGGTTCCTGCCCCGACCAGGTGGAGCGCCGCTTGATGGAGCCGCGGGCCAAGTCCTTGCACTTGCGTCTCAGTTCCAGTGCCTCGCGGAGCCGGTTGTCCTGTGTCGGGGGGGGGGGGGGGGGGGGGGGCGAGGAAGAGGTTCTCTTTAAGCGTTGACGACGTGGAACCACGTCACATGGTCTTAGATGAGGCCATGTTCCCGTAAATCAAAACAGTAGGGTTGCTAGAACGCCGTCACACAGAACACCACCCCTTGGAGAGAGAGAGTGCAGGCTGACCTGAATGGATGTGAGGAACTTCTGACAGAAGGAGTTGAAGACAGAGCAGCAGTCCTCAAGTTTAAAGATGGCCGGGTCTTCGCAGAAGAATTCAGCCACCGCGTTGCTCAGTTTACCCAGCTCACTGAGAGAAGAACTCAGATCAGATAACTTCAGTCTGGCCCTCTGGGGAAAAAAAACATTACGGAGAGAGAAATTGTTTGACTTAAAGGGATATCCAGAAATGACCACTGGACCACTCATGAATGCTGACATCATCATCAATGACATCATTTGGCATCGTTTTGGGAAAGCCTTACCAGGAGAAATGTCTCCATCTGCTGGAGAAGACCGGGTTGTCTGCTGGCGTACAACTGTACTTCCTCAATCTTCTTAACTTCTCTTTCAAAGTCGGCCTTCACCTCCTCTTGGCAAATCCTGTGTCATTTACAACACGGTCAGCACAAAGGCCCCGACAGCCTTTCAAACAGAGGAACATTTTACAACTGCTGAAACTAAAGTTCACGTGGCGGTTTCTGCCTGCATGTTAAGATTCTTTGTAACATGGCAACCGACTTCAAGCCGACTGTGACTCCTTGGTCAAAGAGCTGAGGAATAACAAGTGGTCTGTAAAACTGCGCAAAAAACACAAGGCTGAAGAGCAAGCCAGGTCCTCATTGCACTGAAATGAATGTTTCGTGTGAAGGCTGCTAAATAACCAGCTCACCTTGAAGCCATGCCGATGTGTTCAAGTTGGCTGGGAAACGTGAGCAGCTCGGCATCAATGTCCTCTGCTTGCTGTGTGCAGACGTAGACTCATAAATTCAATGAGGCAGAGATGACACACTGATGAGACATACAGAGATGAAAACTAACAAACAACGACAAAATGTCATCATCGATCACGACAACGGCCACTTAAGACCGCAGAACTAATTAGACAGAGGAGAGCTGTTGCCTGCCTTGTTTTAACTGAAAACTAATGAGTAGGAGTTAAAGTACAATGCAACCGGGGTGTCACAAAAAAACACGGGAAACCTTCGGTCATATCTATTCCGAGCAGAGAATTCCAATCATTCCACGATTAAGACAGGATCTGCCATAGCCTTTGTAAAGAGATAGAGATCCCTGGTCTGAACGGCTGGGGCCTGGCCCGGCCCTACCTTCGCCACGTAGTGCATGAGGTTCATGCCGGGCTTGTTGGCTTTGGTGTCGGACAGCTGGAGCAGGGAATTCATCCGGAAGCCGATGGCATTCCCACTGTGTCCGCCCTGGGAGAGGTATTAAGAGTTTTCAATTCAGGAAATATGATTGAGGAGCTTAAAAAAAAAAAAAAAAAAAAGAAGAAACTTGAGGATGTATATTTTTTCCAGGAAGAACACTGACGGCATTCATATAGTTCCCAGCTTTCAACACCAACCGAATCACTGAGTGGAGGTCATCGCAGTCCAACAGCTCTGGGGAGGACGAGAGAATCAGAAAATAGGGGTTAAAAACAACAACAATTAAAAAAAGAGCAACCAACAGTTACACTGAGATGATTGACTGAGAGGTGTTACCATTAGCGGCTTTGGTCATCACAGCCACAGAGGTCTTTATCTCTTCCATTAGGGGGAAGAATTCCTCTCTCAGCACCATGGTCTTCAGTCTCTCATCATAGCTGTTCATATCATCATCATCATCATCATCATCAGAAAATACAGAACCACCTCTTCTCACCATTAACAATATACATTATGCTAGCTGGCCAGTACATTATGCACTGGGTTTCCACAATACTCTGTGACTAAATGATTTGTACAACTGTTAAGATACAATAGGCAAAAATGACCATGAAGCGGTGAACTAAGAAGCCTTTGACTCACCCTGGAACTCTAACCAACTGCACCATGAACCGGTCGGCTTCAGCTAAGTGCGAGGCGTTTCCGTTAAAAGCACGCAGCTTCTTCACCTGAACGACAACGCTGCGTTAAATGGAATACTGTTCTAGCTGAATGTAACCATGCAAAAGGGTTGGTTTTTATGAGGACTTTAATACTGAACATGGATACTGTGTAGGTATGTTGAGCCATATACAGGCCTAACCCATGTGGAATAAAGATCATAGTTTCATTTGTTTACCTCACTGCTATCTGGAAGCAGTTTACAAAGCTCCCCGAGTTTGCCTGTTCCAAATCGCAGCCAGTTGCCCTGAAGAATGTCCTCCACCATTTCTGGAACAGGCCTGCAGGAAGGAGACGACGCCATTCACCTTGATTACACCAAAACCTAATATTAAAAGGGCTGATATTATACCACCGGGTGTGAGTGTGATTAACCATTACGAGGTGTTTGAAAATCTGCCTTTTCCTGTTTTAGTGTGTCCACCTAGATGGATGATGGATAGATAAGCAACATTTTGCTATGGTCCACTGGGTAGGCTGGTAGACTGATACATCCAGCATACTAGATGCACATGCCCACTTGTAATGTCACTAAAAACACAAGAAAAGGCAGGTTTTCAAAGGGCTTGTAATGGCTCACACCTGTGGCATAATATCACATCTTCAAACCAAACCGCCCACTCAGAAAACAGGGCAGATAGAAACGGCCCTGTGATACAAGTCTATTGGAAGCCTTTAACTAGGTACCAACGTCACAAGTGTTGCACGTTATCAACAACATCCCGTGTGGCATTTGCATGAGCCGTTTCAATACCAAAGGTCAGACGATTAGTGGTGGACAGTGGTATGTGGGGAAAAGTGTTTTAGTCAAATTCACTTCAAACCATCAACATGTTGCAGCAGTTATGAACTGCCACACAAAAGCAGTGGCATTTGCTATTCAAATTAAAGTGCCAACGAACCTTGATCCCAAAGTTAAATGTAATTATGATTCCCAGGAATAGCATCTCTCAGTCGATGGCATTTATATATCGCCTGTATCCAAGGTAAAAAGAGAATACTTGAAATAATCAAATATCTTCACGTTTTTAATCCAAGTAACTAATGGCCATTTGCTCAGCCACTGCATGTGTATTTATCTAGTTTTTACCGCATGCATTTGAGGTGGTCCGCGAAAGGGTTAGTAAACTAAGAGGTGCACGTAAAGTCAAGCTTGAGACCACAGCTCTATAGAACGCTCATTTTAAATCTTCCATATTCATTTTCTTTTTTTCATCCCTTACCGCTTGAAGGTTTTCAGGAAGATGGCGATGTTCATGCTCTTCTTGGCATCCAGAATGGAGACCTAAAACAGAGAGAAACTGCGGATCATGAGTTGGTTTATGTCCCTTCCATGTTCATAATCCAGCCTCAGCCAATATCCATCTGCAGTTAAAAGACGAGACAATCAAATCGTCCAACATATGAGGTCACCCAATAGAAAAAGAAAGCTCGCCAGTCATCGTTCTTGTGTGATTACGATAGCCGCACGTGCAAGCAGGGAGCACTTTACCTACACTGCTGTGTTTTGAGTTATTGTGTTTGTGTTGTGTGTAGACCCCTAGAGCACCTTAATAGCTCGATAATGGGGTCTCCATCAGGGGTTCAAGACCCAGACATGGATACAGAGCACCTAAATACACTCTCACGTTCAAACATTGAAACACAGACTACGTCTATCAAGTGCACACACACACACACACACACACACACACACACACACACACACACACACACACACACACACACACACACACACACACACACACACACACACACACACACACACACACACACACACACACACACACACCTCATTACCTGCGCAGCTTTGGACACGGGGGTCATCCCTTGGTGGCCCTTGTGCCCGTCCCCGGGGGTCCGACGGCCCCTCCACAGGGCCTGCGTCTCGCTGTGGCTGAACAGCTCCTCCATGCTACGCAGGTCCAGCACCAGCTCCTCCGTCTGCAGGGAGCGCCCGGACG
This sequence comes from Micromesistius poutassou, assembly GCF_964030765.1. Lineage (NCBI taxonomy): Eukaryota > Metazoa > Chordata > Actinopteri > Gadiformes > Gadidae > Micromesistius > Micromesistius poutassou. The sequence continues at coordinate 2,023,163 of NC_140280.1, read as the reverse complement.
TCCACACGTTCATCTTACCCAGAATGCACCTGCTGGGGATGGCGTCCCAGTTCACCTTCTTCATGCAGCGTCTCTGGATGGTGCACGGGGCCGGCGGGGCCGGCAGGGATGGAGGTGGGGGCAGTGGTGGGGGTGGGGGTGGAGGTGGCGGTGGTGGGGGTGGAGGTGGGGGTGGAGGAGGTGGCGGAGGTGGACATGCTTGAGTAAGGGCAGGAATGGGTTTGGAAGGTGGTGCTGGTGGTGGTGCTGGTGGAGCAACAACAGACGGAGAAGGAGCAGCAGTGAAGAACACAGCTCCGTCCATTAGCATCGTTCAGGACGAGGAGCGACGCAGGAACCAGGTCCCCTGACCCGCGCAGGCCTACGGGGGAATGGATGGCCGTTTTTCGATGTTCACCTGCCAACACACACACACACACACACACACACACACACACACACACACACACACACACACACACACACACACACACACACACACTAATGAGAACATTCAACTCAGGGATCCGAGCAATCACCGATTCCTGTGCACTTCTGAGGGGATCTTTGGAAAGCAAGAGGCCTTTGAGGTATGGGGCCAAGTGAGTGGCACCAAAGCACAACAGACAACATAGCTATATTCAATTGCGAATTCTAGGACTGAGAGCTAATAAAACACATTATGGCTTTAGATGACGTTAAACATCTGTGGTTAATGTGATAATGAGGGAACAGACGGAATAGTCACCCTGTAAACATAGGCAAATGACCAAGTTAAACAGGCAAATTGCCACACGTCTATAATAACAACGAATCTCACATAGTCCTTTATGTCAGAATGTATAGGCCTCTTCATGTCACATACATGGTCTAAATTAAATAAAGGTTTGGTTCTCACTTCAGAGCTCTGCAGTCAGGAAAGCTTGATCAAGTAACTTTAATCACCAGTATAAAAAAAATGCTAAAAACAAATGGATTCAAATGAATTGAGCAGCCAGGATTAAAATGTTGACTCTAACTTCAAACCGTCCATTGTCCGCTGAATTAGTATGGATAAACTTAATTTGCAAAAAGCCATGTCTTTCCAAAACAAACCGCGACCGAGCAAACAGATGTGACGCGTCAGACCTGGCAGGTGTGGGAGATCTATTAGTCCTACTTTACACAGCGCTGCGATTAAGTCATGTATCAAACTGAATATATTAGTATCTGAATTCACTGACCGTAACGCTGCAACACTGTCTTCCGAAGACATTGATCGGAGATTCAACCTCCAGCGCCTCGTGTGTTTGACCAGGAGTTCCCCGTGATCTCGCGGCGGGGCCGTAATTCACCGCGGCTTCACCTGCGTCAATAGGAAACGCCCATCGTGTCCAAGGACAGATAAGAGAGCGACTCCATCATCATCATCATCATCATCATCATCTCTAACGTGACATTGCTAGCGCTCTCATTTGACATGCACTGTTTAACCCAGCCCGAGCTGTTTGGTGTTCATAGACACACAGTCACCTGTTGCAGCGGACACGACGTGACGTCACTGCTGCACCGACCTGAGTGGTCAGCGTCACAGAGCGGATGGGACATTTAAAACACATTCAGTAGACTGTAACATTTTCACAAGTCTCTGAAGCTAACCTAATCTAAGGTCTGTGTAGCAGATTCTCTATGGAGGTAAATTTGTGTCTTTATTATGCAATCAAACAGAATAGGTTTGAGAGCAAAACTTTCCACACTGCAATCAAAAAATAGATTTTAGAGCAAAACTATCGACACTGCAATCAAAAAATGTTTTATTGCAAGTAAAATAAATGTGATTAAAAATGTATTAATGGGAATCCAAAAGTTTTGTTTGAAAATCCAAAAGTTTTGTTTGCGAATCCAAAAGTTTTGCTTGTGAATCCAAAAGTTTTGCTTGCTGTTGAGCTGAATCTCGTGGGCGGGACCTACGCCGAAAGATGTAAGACACGTCTCTATTGGCCAGTCTCGATCGGAGTGACAGCTTGGCAACTCCGCTCCCGAGTCCCGCTCGGTCTCATCATGGACTTCAAAACTCCCTCTCTCGTTACTAACTGTGGATGCTGTCACTCCGATCGAGACTGGCCAATAGAGACACAAATCTACCTCCATAATTCTCCACCTTTGACGCCTTCCAAAAAAATAGTGTTCAGTTTATAAAAAAAAACTAAACACAACTTCTCAATGTGCTGATATCACTATCCAAACACAGTTTTATTAAATATAAAAATATCTGCAATTCGAAAATAATAAATTCCGACCCACATTTTAAAACATGTACTTTATTTGTTTTCCTTTGGGAAGAGTCAGGTTTCAGTGGAATAAAGGCAAAAAACTCACATCGATCCATATGATACGAGACTTTCGTCTTGTTCATCTGAAACACCATTATGTACAGTCATCCATACGTTACCATAGAATAGAAAATATTGATTGTCCACAGATAAAACCTCACTTTAAGAGTTCCATATTTCCATAATATACACGCTTTTCATAGGCAATATTTTAAAATCGACAAGGGTTCAGATTCTGGCCGTTTCCTTCAGACATTTCGAGGAGGAGGGGGAGGGGGTGGGGGTGACATTGGAGAATGTGTGGTGGTGAGAGGAGAATAAACACAATTTTATCCACTAAATATTGCTGTGTACAAGTACACAAGTTATACAGGCCTGGGGGGGGGGGGGGGGGGGGAGATTTCACATGAGCCGTATGAGCAGTGTTGTGTAACGTGTACAATAACATCAGCATTTACACGGGAGCTGGGAGCTAGAGCTAGCGCGTCTGCCCCTACGGCGACATACAGCGTGGTTACAGAGTTTGTCTTTTTTTTTTTTTTTTCGTGCTCAAAAGATGACTTAGATGGAAAAATGAACTGGAAACAGTTTTTTGTTTCACAAGGTTGTTTTTTTTGTTTTTCTCATTTTTCTTTTACATTCAACATAAAACCCGACAGTTAAAAGCAGGACTCTGCGCGCTGGGCAGAATACAGCGTCCGTATTTGACCGTACAAATAACTCTATACCTACTTGGGGTGTTATCACGGCCTGCATGCAAATATACACGAGGCCGGCCGGAGGAGCGTGGTCACGGTCACACAGCGGCGCAGGGCTGATGAAGGTCTACCTTGTGATATATAGCTCCACTAGCTGCTGGGTAGAACCGTGTTTTCGACGCGTTCAGACTCAACGCGAGAGATGTATTATTGTGCTAAACAAATACTAGACTGTCTACCCTCTACCCTATGAATGCACAGTTCATGTTCGTTATGCTGATTTTCTGCTACATTTAAAATGCAGAAATGAATGAGCTCTGGAAAGAATTTCGATTTAAATGCGTTTGTAAAAATACGAACACAGTTTATAATTGGTAAAGACACACTCCAATGGTGTCCTCTGGGTGTATGATCTCTTCACCGGCATCGGGTGTGCATCAGGAGATGTTTAGTGGAGGGGCAACACAGCGGACAAACTGCCCATCAATTATTAATGTTCTGAATCAGAACTCTGAAGTCCCAATAATAATAGAAAAATATTATACTTAGCAACAATAGCCTGCTTATCCTAGCTGTGATGAAGGTAACTATGCTATAGAATGTTTATCTGGACAACAGCTCTTGCTAGTCAAATATAAGACACAGGAAAGAAGCTGTCACTGAGACAAAACAGCCGAAAGCTATAAAGTAAAACACAAACATTGAATGTACAATAAAATAGAATCCTATATTTGCTTCTGAATTTGTAGACAACACCTTAAAACAGGGCTCCTATGTAGTTCAAAGATAATTCATAATTTTAAACCCTACGTTTAAAAAAAAAAATTAAATTCTCCTATCACTTTTATACTGTGGACACAAATGTTAAGGTATGTTGTCTATTATAACTATGATTAATGATAAATAATTATGGCTTGGCACCATGTATCCCTAATCACCAAACTATCCTGCATAAACCAGAAACAGGATTTTTTTTATTTTAAACATTTTCTAAATCCATGAAATTTCCATGCATAGAAATGTATATTTTTTTAATTCACTGACTTGTCAATGCTGTTTTACAATGTGTGATTAATTCCTTTGCATTCGACATTCTTACTAGACTGTCCTCTTGGACTGTCAATACTTTACATCCATGAATGTAATGCTCAGTGGGTCAGGGTTATGTGTTAGGTGTCTTTATGTTAGTGTCTTGTGTATTTGTATGTGTCTTGACTAATGCTGTGATTGTTGTCATGAGCACACTGTGGTTAATCCCTAACCACTAACCACAAGTTGTATTGTAATGACGTTTAGAAAATGGAGTTTGTTTAATCTTTACAAACACCAAGTGGAGTGTTTTGTCTCAAACTACGGTCTGAGCACCAAACCAAAGCCACAGGAACGGCACCTGAACATGTTATGAATTTTCAGTTTCCTTCATGTTCCTTTCCATCGCATTTATATGACATTACATTGAGCAACTTTGGGCTCATCCTGAATGTCCACAATAACTTGTTTCACCAGAGATGGTGCTATTGCCATACTCTGATTCGAGTATTCAGTTATTCTCTAGAACTGACTCATCAGATGCTGGTGTTTTTTTTTTGTTTTTTTTATACCAGCTCTACTGCTCGATCATGTCATTCTCAAAAAATTTGGGAAATTATACAAAAAGAAAAAAACGATTCAAAAGAAAAATATATTATGTATAACACTCCCAAACGGAACGTTCGGGAACTGTGTGGCAGCAGTTTGTAAATGGCTTTGCGCGTACGATTAACGGTTCTTCATTTACAAGCCTGTAGTGTCATCATCACGTCACAGCGCTACAGCACAGGTAGTTGCCAGCGTACATTGGTAACACGCTCTGAAGCACAGGATACAGCCGCGTGGGCCTGAAAGATACCCCAGCAAATATAAAAAAAGATGACATTCAAAACTGAACAGAAGCGCGGCTCAACCACACCACAGCGGTGTGTGTGTGTGTGGTATGTATGTGTGTGTGTGTGTGTGTGGTATGTGTGTGTGTGTGTGTGTGTGTGTCCGTTTGCAAACAACAACGTCAACCCTTTTCCCTCCACGTAGAACAGCACTTGATCCGAGCTGTACGCACACTACTGCATTTTTGAAATGTCTCACGGTTCGTGTTTTTTACGGAAAAATAATTCCTCTTCGGTGTCTGCAGCCAGAAATAAAAAGTAGTGCTTCTTTCCTCGTCGACGTACGAATCCTTCCACGTTCCGCGCAGGGAGGCACACAAGGACAATATAGGGTTCGGAAGAGTTGTGGTGCCGTGTGGCGTGTGGGGGGGGGGGGGGGGGTGATGTCTGAGGGCCCTTTGGAGTGTCTGATGACCAGAAGTATGTTTTCCAGCAATGACTAAGATGTCGGTGCATGAATGGCTCCTCTTGTTTTGGCTTCAGGGATATGGAGTCCAGCGGTAGCAGAGAGAGATGAGATGAGATCACCGTCACAAAAAAGGCCAAAACAAACGATGACAGATCTGGGATGGGAGGGATGAATAGGATGGACAAAAACAGACTGGAATGTGAAGAGTGAGTTGCTGAGGGGCTTTTTACCCACGGAACAAACGGGACCGGGCAATTGGGGCGCGAGGGGGGGGGGGGGGGGGGACAGAGAGGCGATGGAGTGAGCGGAGAAAGGAGGAGGGGAGAGAGGCACTCTAAACCACGGGATTCGGTCCTAGAAAGGAGGCCAGGGGGGGGGGGGGGGGGGGGGGGCTTTCTTGTGCCCGATCGTTAAATATCTATATATAGTTACATCTATCCTGCCGTCTGCACGTCCTGTCCGGACGGCCGTCGGCGTGCATCCTATCTGCACACGTCAGGCCTACCATGTTGTCCACAGGGGGCCCCGCACTCCTCTGTGAGGAAGAAGAGGAGGAGGAGGAGGAGGAAGAGGAGGAGGAGGAGGAGGAGGAGGAGGAGGAGGAGGGCTGTCGGATGATTACTAAGGAGGAAGTGACGGAGAGTAGGGTGGGGTGGGGGGGAGGAAGGGAGGGGAGGGGAGGGGAGGGGAGATGATGGGCGGGGTCTCTCCTCCGGCCCCCCCCCCCTCACTGCTCCTCCAGCCAGGAGGGCTTGTCCGCGCCGGGGGGCTTCAGCTTGATGTTGAACTGCTGCAGCGTCTGCTCCAGCTGCTGCTGGTTGCCCGCGAAGTAGGCGGAGATGGCGTTGTGGAAGAGGAGGAGCTGCTTGTGCATCACCTTGACCTGGGAGGGCGAGAGAGAGAGAGAGAGAGAGAGAGGGAGGTAGAGAGAGAGGGAGGGAAACAGAGAGAGAGATAGAGTGGGAGGGAGGTAGAGAGGGAGGGAGGGAGAGAGAGAGAGGGAGGTAGAGAGGGAGGGTGAGAGAGAGGGAGGTAGAGTGGGAGGGAGGGCGAGAGAGAGGGAGGTAGAGAGGGAGGGAGGGAGAGAGGGAGGGAGGGCGAGAGAGAGAGGGAGGTAGAGAGGGAGGGAGGTAGAGAGGGAGGGAGGGCGAGAGAGAGAGGGAGGGAGGGAGAGAGAGAGGGAGGGAGGGCGAGAGAGAGGGAGGTAGAGAGGGAGGGAGGGAGAAAGGGAGGTAGAGAGGGAGGGAGGGCGAGAGAGAGAGGGAGGGAGGGAGAGAGAGAGAGGGAGGTAGAGAGGGAGAGGGAGGGCGAGAGAGAGGGAGGGAGGGAGAGAGAGGGAGGTAGAGAGGGAGGGAGGGCGAGAGAGAGGGAGGTAGAGAGGGAGGGAGGGAGAGAGGGAGGGAGAGAGGGAGGGAGGGAGGGCGAGAGAGAGAGGGAGGTAGAGAGGGAGGGAGGGAGAGAGGGAGACAGAGAGAGACAGAGAGAGAGGGAGAGCGAAAAGGATAAGTAAGTGATAGTGACAGATAGACAAAGAGAAAGCATGCACGGGCATTAAAAGGGAGAGAAGAAGAAGAGAGCAGTAATGCTGGGTATAAACAGACTAGACCATCTCTCTGTGTACTCGGCTGTGCTCAGTGCTCCCCCCGCACTACAGGGTATCCGATTGTAAATCTTGAACACATTTAATATTTGCGATTTCGAAATGGTGAGACAAAAACGAAAATGGGTGTGGAAAAAAAAAACCCTCTTAACATCCCCCACACCACAGGAACAAAATCGGGCAAAAATAATCAGTAGAACCATCCAGGGCGGCATTAGCTCAGGGGGGTAGAGCGGGTTGGCTGGTAATCGCAAGGTTGCTGGTTCGATCCCCGGCTCCTCCTCACTGAGTGTCGAGGTGTCCCTGAGCGAGACACCCTCACCCTGACTGCTCCCGACAAGCCGGCTGTCGCCTTGCATGGCTGACGCTGCCGTCGGTGTGTGAATGGGTGAACGTCAGGCAATATTGTAAAGCGCTTTGGGTGGCCACTGGTTACAAGAAATGCGCTATATAAATGCAGTCCATTTACCGTCCTCAAATCTGGGCTTCACTGACCACAGTCGGGAGGGGGGAAATCGGCACAAAAATCGGGCAAATTATCCTGTAGTGTACCCAGCATAAGAAATGAGTTGACGGTTTCGAGAGTTAAAAGGCAGCGTATCAGCAAGAGTGCCGGGAGTGCCCCGGCTCTCCGGCTCTCACCTTGTTCTCCTCCAGGAACTTGAGTTTGATGGTGACGTCGGCGCGCAGCTGCTCGTACTTGTCCTTGTGGACCTGGAACTGCTGCTGGGCGGCGTCGATGCGCGCCATGGTCACGGCGTCGCGCGGCCCCAGGCTCAGCTCCTCCAGGTCGGCCCGGTACGCGTCGAACTCCAGCCTGCGCGGAGCGGAGACACACCCGAGATACCGGGATATCGTTGAGGGGCGACCCCGGTGTTTTGGTGGTCAATGTGGGTTTGTGAGGAGAGTACGACGGTGTAGTGGTAGTAGTATTTCTCACTTTCTTCCCCTTGGATGAAGTTGAATGAATAAGCTTAAAAAATGGACTAAGTGTGATTTTTTTTTTTACATGCATAAAACACTTTAAATTGCCACCATATGAACAAGTTGTAGTTTAGCCAGCTGCAGTTCCCCTACCAGCCAGGAGGGGCCAGTAATGAGAAGGTATTTCTAATTCTTACACATAGTCCCTTTAAACCTGAATAACTTCATATAGTTTTGACGAAAGAGATGGTATTATCGCTATGAAGAAAGTAAGCCATAATGTAGTTAGGCCCAAAACGGTTAATGGAGTAGTTGTATAACACATTTGATACCTGTAAGCATTAATCTCAACCTCTTCACTGTGTTGCTTCGGTCTGGCAGTGCGTTACTCTCCAACGATGGAACATAAACGGCTCCCTCCTGCCTCTGCCTCTCACCTGGCGTTCTCGTACAGCTTGATGGTCTGCAGGGTGTCCTCCATGGTCTTGTTGACCAGCGTGTTGATGCTGGACACGAAGAAGTTCACCGCCCCCAGGAGGGTCTCCCCGTTCTTGCACAGCAGCTTCTGCGTCTCCGCGTTGTAGCCAAACTCGTCCTGTCCAACAGATGCAAACACACGTTGGCTCACTTCCTCCTTCCCAGATTCAAGATTCAATTTGAGTTTTATTTGACACGTACAATTAATGCAGTGAAAATAAAAAAGTGGCAGTGCCTGCAGAGATTGTGCAAAAAATTCAAAATTTGTAATATAAAAATAAGGTGACACTAGTTCCATAGTCGTAGTTCATTTTAAAGTCTGAGCCACAATTGAAACCGCAACGAGATTGGCATCACACAAAAGGTGGCAGGACTTTTATTTTTTTTATATGTAGCGCTAGGGCTGCTTGATTATGGAAAAAATCATAATCATGATTATTTTGGTCAATATTGAAATCTCGATTATTCAAACGATTATTTTTGAGTTTGAAAACATGATGCATTTATTCATAATTTCTCTCCAAAAAAAACACTTTGTAAATGAGAACTTCGAAATTTCCCCTTAAAAACATACACAGAATGGTCAAATAGAAAATAAAGTCCAGATATGAATCCAGCTGTTCTGCAATTTCTATTAAAGAAAAAAGCCCTATGTAGCGCTGTGGTTTAATTTCTTCTCCAACGTTCCGTTCCTCTAGTAGTCGAGTAAACCCATGTCCCGTCGCCGGGCCGATCACCGTGGCCGTACGTACCCGCAGCTCCGGAGACTTCTGGCTGAGGTCGGCGAAGGTGTCGCCCAGCGCGTGCTGCGTCTGCACCATGCTGTAGAAGTGGTTGGTCAGCGCGCGGGCCAGCCGCAGCATGTTCTCGTACTTCCTCTTGGTGTCCCGCAGCACCTCGATCTGGGCCTCCAGCTCCAGGTCCACGGTCCGCGAGCCCCGCCCGAAGCGCTCCGAGATCATCTGCTTGGTGCACTGGAGGGCGGAAGGGGCGGAGGAGAGAGGAGGGACGAGTGCTTAGTGCTGCTCGACCTCATAATTCCCCCCCTCTCTTCATAAACTTTTTTCATTTTATTTCATTTAATCCCCACCCCCCCCCCCCTTCTGTTTTCTATCTTCTTACTTTTCTGTTATTATTAAACTTTGCACAGCTGGGAGTTGCAGTCGCAATCCCCATTTCACTGCTTTTTGTTCCACAAATCACGCATGTGACAAATAAATTCTTGAATCTTGAATCTCCTCACCGGGGGTTACAGCGTGGGGGGCGGGACAGTGACGGGCGCCAGGTGCTGTACACAGCGGGAGTAGCTTGTGTGGGGCGACGCTTAAGAGTGGTGGCCGCTTTGAGCAAGGCTCGGAGTGTTACGAGAGGCCAGACAGACACTTATAGACAAATACGTCTCCCGGCCGAACTAGGGTGTACGAATACCACCGATAGGACGAACATTGACGAAAAAGAAAAAATCTGGAATGCATTAACGTGGATTAAAGAAATGCACTGAGAATAAAAAACTTCTGTTGCACAATAATCAAAAGATCAAAAAATGACCTCCAGCAATGACCTTGGTCATCAAACAGTATCTAATGGGGGGGGAGGGTGCAGCACTGGAGGAGGAGGATACCTTGTAGGTGTTGAGGCCCCACTTCTTGACGTACTCCAGCTTCTCCACGGCCACGCCGCGGTTCGCGTCGTCTGCCAGCGACGAGCTGCTGGCGCTGTGGTTGATGTTGGATCCTGACGAACGGGAGCAGTCAGAAACGCACTCAAACACATGAGCCCTGATGAGCCTTCCAGCACTATGACAGAAGAAGAAGAGGTCCCCCCCCCCAAGGCCACCGTAGTTGTAGTTCTCTATGAGTCCAAACCTTTTTAGCCCCCTCCCCCCCGTATTCAAACGAGACCCCTGAGTGTTTACAGTCGCAATGTGTAAGACTGAGCCCCTACCAGTTGGTAGGTGGGAGACTTTCAGAGTTCACACAACCCAGTAGCAGGGTTCTGTCCACTCTAACTAGCTGTGCATCTGTGTGACGTGAACTGGCGTAGCTTGGCTCGCTGGGTGGCGTGAGTGGGAGGGGTTTAAGGAGTGATCATAGTAAGGTTCTAGTAAACAAAGATAGCGGTACGACAGCTGGCTAGTCTGTTTCATCTGTAGCATACATCAGTGATAAGATTTTATTGAAAGCTTTATTAAATCACTATCGATCAACATTGGCTACACGTACAGTATATCCAGGTCATTTTAAGCTACGAGCTAGTTGAAATGTTACACGTCGCGACTTACGATTTAGCACAGCGGTGTTTTGAAAGTGACTAAACTGACTTCAGGAATGATTATCTCATGGTTATAAAAGCATGTCTATTGCCACGAGCTTCAAGACAACAGAGACAATGTACACAAGAGTTAGTGAATTAATGGCTGAACAACGGGACAGAAGGAAAATAATGAACACATAGAAGTAGGAACATTTTAGTGGGGAAGAATGACTTGTGTTTTGCCCTCCTTTAAGTTGCATAAGATCAATATTGTAATTGTATTTAATATTGGATGAGGGGTTAAAGAGTAACCACTCTCTAGTTTGTAAACAAAGTAAACAGCACCCCCCTCTGCATGAACACAGGTTACTGCAACCTCCGTTTCCGATTGGCTCAAATTAGCGTCACGTGATGTCAGCAAGCAAGAATTCAAACCAATCAAAATCCAGAAGTGCACGGCGTGTGTTTTCGCGCTCTGCCCCCTGGGAAATGGTTTTGAGCGTTGGCTACTCGCTACGCCACAAGCTCGGCGGCTAACTGAACTACGTCTCTTACCCCCGGTGCCTTGGTATTCATATGTTTGGTGCGCTAAGTGTCGCGCGGTGGCGTAGCTCGGTGGCACACTACCGCGCCTGGACTTCATACGCAGGTCTGTGGCGGTGCATGGGGCAGTGGGCGGATGGGGGTTTATGGGTGGGGGGGGTAGGGGGTAGGGGGTATGGGTGTGGGTGTGGGTTAGGGTTCAGGGCCAAAACATGCAAGTCAAATTCACATCGTTGCATGGCATGAGTTTGACATTGGGGTGGGGGGGGGGGGTGGGGAGGGTTTCGAATCAGGCCAATTTTTACAACATGGCATCGACATGGTGACGAGTTATGAGTCAGAAGCAGTCGTGCACGAGGGTGCAGAGTAGAGCAGAGGGAAAACGAGAGTGACAGGTGACAAGAGGGATGTCAAAGTGACAGTTTGATAACAGCGGGAGGACAAACCAACAAGGCGCAGGGGGGGGGGGGGGTGATTCAAATGAAAGGGTGAGGAGAGAAGGGGAGGGTAAGGGCAGGGAGTGAATGGGTAGCATGTCAGGAGAGAACGGGGGGGGGGGGGTGTTGGGAAGACGCCAGACATGTGGACAAAGATGAAGAGAGACAATGGTTAGTTAACAGTTAGTACAAGAGACACAAGCAACGATGGACACTAGGTCTACAGACAACATTTGGGAGAGTGCACGAGCTGTGTTGGCGATCGTCATGCCAGTTGTCGCCCGGAGCCGTTTCTCCAAACAAATCTTCTAGATCTATCTTGTCCTTTTTGAACCCCCCCTCAAGCGTAATGCAATCTGTCACATGTGCACAGAACGCGTTTAGAAAAAAACAAACAGCGAGAAACACACACAAAGTAATGGTTTCCTGTTTGGACCAGAGAGAACTTCCGCTTTCAAAGTAAGGGCGAGGGGGGGGAATTAGACGGGGGGGAACGACCGTGCAGTGTGCGATCCCAGGAGGAAAGCGAGCAGAGCCGAACCAGAGATGAAAGCACTACACGGTCCACTTGTAAAGCCGTCGACAGGGACGGGGAACGTGGACACAAGAGACACAAGAGACCCGCACAGGTTCACCTCTCAAGGTAAGAAATATCAGTCGTGAACAGTGAGCCTAAGACAGCAACAAAGCCCCTTCCCAAATCCAGAAAAAAATAAAGATTGATGTACCAATAATGGCATGGGATAACCACACCAATCAGGGAATTATCTTTCTCGTATTGCCCTGAAAATACTGTCCTGAGGAAGGTAGTTTGTACCATTCAATATGTACTGTAGTCTTTACTTTTAGTCCTTAGTTTCCATATAAAAACTGGACACACGTTAGAACTACATCCAGGATTTGGGAATGAGCTTTTTGCCTCCAAAGTAGGAAAAGGGATCCGAGGAGCCACCTATTCCTGTGTTTGGGATCCTTTTGTTAAACTCATAGTTGACGAAAATCGCCGGCCCTGACGGAAACAGAAATAAATCAACATTGTTAGAACGAGAGAAATGTGGTGGCCCAGGCAGGATGGCAGACTGTAATGAGAGATTACGCATCGTCTTAAATAAAGCCCACATTCACAAATACAACCAGAGTAGAACACGTTGCAAATGATAGAACAATACGTTAAGCACTAAAGGGAAAGATGAGAGGAGGTTTAAAGGGAACCAGTCCGCTCATTTCATGGACTCTTTGTGGTTTCCTACAGAGAGACAGAAAGCGACTACCTTTGATGGAGCTGGTGGAGATGACGCCCTCCGCTGTGCCGCCGTAACCCCCGGAAACGATGCTGGTTTCATTGAGATTGGGCCCCGACACCATGACCTGCTGCAGGTCCTGGAAGGTTTGGGAGCGAGAGAGACAACACACACACACACACACACACACACACACACACACACACACACACACACACACACACACACACACACACACACACACACACACACACACACACACACACACACACACACACACACACAGACACACAGGGAGAGAGACAGAGAGGAACACATGTAGACAGGATTAGGCCGAGAAGGTCATGGAAACTGGTGCTGGCTTTCACTACACCGAGGCCAGAAGGTTACAGTGTTAGTCACTAGGGGGCGACAAACACCACTTGGTTAGCGAGGTTAGGGCCAGCTACAGGTTAGGGAGGCTGGTGCTGGGACACAGTGGAAAAGGCAAGGAAGGAACAACAAAGGGAAAGATAGCTGACTGCTAATGATTAACCCACCTCATTGATAGAGTGCTGCTATGCGGTGAGAAGTGTATATGGGACAGCCATATACGTGGCATGTTTATGGCCATATATATGGTGCGTAAATGGCCATACACATGCTTCTTCAAATAAAACCTTTTGTCCAAAGATAACATGAACTAGAACTGACAAAATAGGGTCCTGATGTTAAAATTAATCCTGTGCAAACTTTGTTTCCATTGCATAAAACATTATTTAAAGCTAGGGAAGGCAATCAAGAGAACCCAGCCAGAGTAAAGCAAGAATTAAACCAAATAAGATCCCAAGCCTCCTTCAGGCCTCCCTCCAAAGCCACTCCCCCAAAACCCTAGCTCACTTGCTGGCTTTAGCAACAGGTCTGCGGCAATGTGGCCGGGCAGGAAGACAGACAGTAGGCCAGCCAATCATTTCATTCTAGCGAATTCAATGATTTGATTGGCTTATTACAGGCCAGCTGAGACGGCCACGGATTCTTTATTTTACTTATCGCTGTTGGGATTGAAAGAGAATTTCCAAAAATATGCTAAAACTGCTTCTCAAATAAATTGCCTGCCCCAGCTTTCAATAAACATATTGTGCGGTTGGGAGAGGGAATATGCCAATATGGACCAAACACAAATACTTGACAAGATCCAGCCCAGAGTTTTGCCATTATTGCATACAAGTCTTGGGAAATATTTGTCTGTTGATACCAGTACTGGTACATTTAACAACAATCTTGTTTGTATTTCCTTCTTACATGCAGAGAGCCATCCTTTGAGCATGGATCCCTCTTGCAATACAGTCTTGTGTTCAGCGCAACGGGTTAAGCCCAACAGAATCTTAAGTGACGAAACTCAGGAAGACTGCAATGGGTGTGGGAGGGGGAGTTGTAATTTCCTCATTGTAAACAAACACAGACGCCCCCCCCCCCCCCCCTCTCCACCCTTAGTGTTCCGTTCCCTCAACTGCATTCTTTGCGTATATATGCACACCCAACTGAACAAGAACACACGACAAACTGGCTAGTTCACAGTTTGGCGATGTTTGGTCGATCGCTTGTCCACACATCATCTCACCCTTGTGCATGAAGAACACCCACAAAAGCACACACACACACACACACACACACACACACACACCAAACACGCGTGAACACACAGCACACACGCCGGTTTGTCTCTCTGACCAGGCCATTTAAGAACGCCCCCCCCCCCCACACACACACACACACACTACATGACATGTTAAAAGGTGACACACAGTTAGGGGACATGGCCATGTTTCAGACATTGTCCTGGCCTCTACATCTAGAGTTAGTTAGTTAGGGCTGAGAGGCACTGCCCAAAGCTATACACAACGGTTTGTCCTTACTAGAAAGTCCAAACCATTGAGCAAGGCACTAATGGAAGAAAATAACACAACACACGCACACACTAAGGAAGTCACAAAACCAGCGTCTGGGTAGAGTCCGTAATGAAAACACACATTGTGTTGTGGTATGTCCATTATCCAAATACAAATCGTGAGTCGTGCTGAGCACCAGATGGAGTTTGAGACCTCCAACTCAAACCACGCTATTCGTGACTTTTTAATTGTGTGGGAATTCTCATTTGTTTTGTTACATTTCAGCATATTACTACTGTAGTAATCAGTGTAGAGCTTTGGCTTCATACAGTGAATGAACCAACCCCGGATGTTGCCAATCTACATTGGTACAGATAGGGAGGGTTATTGTGACATCCGTCTCACACACACACACACACACACACACACACACACATACACACACACACACACAAAGAGTGTAATACACACTGCTGGCTGGCTCACCCTGGTGTCTCTGGAGTATCCTACCTTCTCATCTAAGCTCCACTGGAGCTTAGCAGCCTGTACAGAGATGAAGTACGTGAGAACACACACACACACAAACAAGACACACACAAACAGACACACGCACACAAACAGACACACGCACACGCACACACACACACACACACACACACACACACACATGAACACACAAAGTAAAAACTAAATGAAGAAGTACAATGACAAATTTGAACAGAACTGAAATCAAAATATCAAAGTAAATAACATGAGAACATAAATTAAAATAAGATAGGTTCAACTTGGATTTTGAACGTCCAGGCGGTTCTGAATGTGGATGGAGAGATCAGCAGATCTTTCAGCCCGTACCTTGACATCCTCCACATTTTAACAGTGAACAGTACCGCTTCGGATATCAGGTTTCCTTTGAGGGGCTAAATGCCCAAGGACAACACACACACACACACACACACACACACACACACACACACACACACACACACACACACACACACACACACACACACACACACACACACACACACACACACACACACACACACACACATACACACACTCCGCATTCGATTCGTTGCAGAGTTGCCATGACAACTGGTTAATATCCAGTGCCGGTGAACTCGCCACTGCTCATGGGGAACACATTCAAACTAGGAAATATACCGTGGAATAAAACATTGACTTCTTAACTGTGTGGGGCCAAGGGCATATCATTGACCTTGGCCCACTAGCTTATTCAACCACGTGTGCCAACTAGGCCTGGGCAATAAAACAATGAATTATCGCATTGTGATAGACTTTTGATCAATATCAATATTAAACATGTTCAATATATATATATATATATATATATATATATATATCGATAAGAGACTGGACCACCGAATCTAGCAGCTGGGTTTGTTACACAAACACGGTTCCATACTTATTTACAAAATGTGAGTGTTTTTCATTGTTACTATCGACATTGGAGTATTTATCAATGAAGAACAGTGGGAGGTCATATTAAATGTTAAACGGAAGTGAAAGAAATCCAGCATGGTAATTCCTAGTCTTTTTAGGTCATTAAAATGATCAATAGTTATCGATATTGATCAATATGATCAAGTTATAGTGATATGTCTTTCAGCCATATCGCCCAGGCCTAGTGCCGATACATTTTGTGACAGCTGAAAATAAAGCACCACTTTCTCTACTGCCTGATGCAAGAAAGCGAAAAACACAGCTGCCGAGGTGGTTTTGTCACTCTCTGATCAGATCAGCCGTCCTCCTCCATTGTACTAATTTCTAGCCCTATTACTTTCCAACACGTCATGTTATGTTGGAAGACAGACACTAGATGCAAGGACAGGTTTTCCATTTCCTTAAAGAGCGACATTACTGGAGGCCTGAACTGATAACATCGCCTCTCTAGCCCGTCACACGCTTGGTTAACAAATAGACTATTGTTTCAACAGAGCCTTCACCAGGATCCAAGTCATTATTATGAGAACCACTTATTGAACCAGGTGTGGCCCCGGGCCAAGCAAGCACCAAGATCACCAAAACCTGTTCCACTTAAAACACACGTTCACTGCAACCCTTACTCTAAAACTGTGAACCACGACTCCTGACAGCAGCAACATCGCGGGACTCGAGACGCTCATCGTCGCGTACTAGTTCAGCTCTGATCTGCTCGCATTCATCCAGCGGTCTGGTACGGAGGTGACCAGCTAGACAGACGCACGTTCAGCAAACACCGAGGCTGCCCTACAGGCTGTGGCAGCTGTTAGTGGAACCACTGGTTCCCACGGAGACCAGAGGACTCCTAACGGAACATTCCCCAGTGGATTACCCCCCCCCCCCCCACGGCCCCCTTTAGTTCCCTGATGTAGTGACACAAGCCTACGACTGTGGAGGTAGAACAGCCGACTCACTCTCTCAGCGAAACTACAATGGAGATTTAATCCACTTGTTCCACTTTGTAACAGAGCTCGATAAGCATTTCAACATGTGTTGTAATGTAATATAACGTGCTTGGTTCAGACATGTGGTGTCTGTAGACTTTCTGATTGATGTTCACAATTCTGGAAACAAAGAAGAAGCAGCTCTAGGCCAACCTGGCCAGAAAACAACAAACTTGTTGTCGTCACTTGTTTGTGTTCACATGACGTGTCTTGTGTGCCTTATGGGGATGGGCCCTCTCGAAGCGGGAGGCCTTACCTGTTCCAGGCTGTCATCCTCGGGTAACGTCCCGGTGTCTCCGTTACTGTTGATGGGGATCTCCATGGTGGCTGCCTTGCTCATGATGCTGTCTGTCATAGTAGACTAGAGGAGGTGTGAGGAGAGGGGAGGTAGAGCGGGAGAAAAATGGGGGAGAGAAACCAGCGACAGGATGACAAACCAGTGGGAAGAGAGTGAGAGACAGGAGAGAGGAGAGGAGAGGAGGAGGAGAAGAAGGCAGACGAGGAGAGGGGGAGAAAGACCAGACGGGGAGATGGGGACGAACGAAAAGAGAATAAAAAGGTCATTAGCGTACAGTTGTGACGAGTGCCTGGAACAAAGGACCCACTCGAAAATACTCCCATTATTTCTCACAAGGGCAGCTTACACCAAAAAAGCGGGGGCTTCGATGGAGAGGCGTCACCTACGAAGGGCCGAGACCACACAATGGACTGTTCTGATCAAGCCGACACTTCATTTTACAGCTCAGCTCTGAGTAGCTTCTGAGGCCACTGCCCCCGTCCCGGGGGAGACGAGAGCCACTAGCATAAGGCCGAGGTTGTAGCAACACCGGCTCCACACGTACAGAGAGCCAACGCTGACACGAACCACAACCACGCACATGCACACACACGCACGCACACGCACACGCACACACACACACACACACACACACACACACACACACACACACACACACACACACACACGCACACGCACACACACACACGCACACACACACTTGTAGAAATTCCCTCATGTTGTCTGTAATGATAGGCCTGTACAAGCTACATTATGATGCTGTGATATTTTGCATTTATTTGCCGTAATAATGCATGCAAAGAAGAGGAAGACTTAATAAACGGCGAGGGCAAACGGTGAGGCCGTCCGATGACAAAGAAGGCAGGCAGGGCCAACGAACAACAGAACAGCTTATCTGGGCTTTTGGGCCGTGGGGCAGGGTGTGGGTTCCAAAGACAAACACGGCACTGAATAAACTGAATAAAACCCAATGTACACACACACACACACACTACTAAACAAATAGAAATGGGTGCTCCAATCTAGATCTATGAAGTTTGAGGCCCATACTAGAAGTAGGTGGTTCCAGTAAAACCGTCACCGTGATGTAAAATATGAGCACAGAGGCAAGAGCAATAAAAGTTGTAAGCGGGACATTTGCAACACTAAATGCCCAGGTAGTTGTAAATAGGTATACAGTAGGATTCATTGTTATAACAGGGTAATACGGTCAATCGCCAAAGCAGGTTAACAACAGCTTGACTTTACTTTTACTAGTACTTCAAAACAAACAAGTCCATGAATAAAAAAAAAATCCTATCAGACTTGTTATGTGATAAGAGTAAGCATAGCTATGGGTTGACCAATAAAACGTGACTCTAGACGTTTCGTTTCGGTGTGAAAATATTAGTCAAACACTAGTGCCACGCATGGATGCGTGGCAGCCAGGGAAGCGTCTCCCGCGTCCACATGTAGGTTCCATATGCGCACCTAGGAGACAGGTGCAGCGCGGAGCAGGTGGATCCCCTGCACGTAGCGCAGCGCTCAGCCAATCAGACGCGGGTGCTGTCAGACACACATCATGCTACACCAGCACGACCGCCGTGGCTGCTGCTGCTGTTTAAACGGGCCGACAGCGAATTAGAAACCGGTTCGGGGTTGTTTGTAAATAATGAATAATAATAAAGACTGTGTTGACATTGCTTAACTGGTAGTTTACTGTGGGCCTGCGGGGTTTCTTCTTTTTTTTTATTTTTATGAAAGGATATTAGGAGGAAAACGCTATTGTATGTTTGTAAAAAAAAAAAGACGCATTCCGTATGGTATTGTGATCAGATGTAAGTGAGAATATCAGGAAAAAAGGGAACAACTCGGGTGGAAATGGACGAGATGTCTTACCCGAGGGCTTGGTCCTGGTGTAAGGTGTTCGGATGGCTACCGCTGCAAGCTAATAACAGGCTAAGTGCATCCCACTGAGTGCCTTCCTTAGACGTGATCAATTCCAAATATCCAATCCAAATTAAGAAATAGCACGCAACGATCGTGTGCTCTCGCTCATCGATATTTTTACATGACCGGGAACCGACTGGCTTCGACTAAACTGAGGCTCCCGTCCTTCTAATCCGCTACCTTCTTTTTCCAGTGAGGGTACGCTACGCTCCCGGAACTGACGACACCGGGAAAACGGTTTGCAGCCGGAGTGGAGCGATGCTGCACCGATGTCATCGATGAATGTCAGAGCGAGTGCACACTGCTTTACAGGCCAGTCTTGCCCTCTCCAAAATGGCGGCGACGTTGACGTATCCCGTTGCTGGGAATGGGATACGTCAACGTCGCCGCCATATTTGAGAGGGCAAGACTGGCCTACAAACCAATGCGATGAGTGGGGGAGTTGTTTACGTTTCTAAACCGATTCAAATAAGTAGTTTTTATATTCATATTAAAGCAGAGAAAAAAGAGAAAATATATATTTAATATGTATTTAAGTCCACGTGGATCATAAACCTTTGAAAAAAAATCACAGTAATTGGTTTAGAAATGTAAACATTATAGAGCATTTTATCCAGAAAAACCGCAGCTGCCCCGTTTACCTTGCTACTATCGCATTTGATTACGCGCCGGTCGTTGCCTCTCCAATATGGCGGCGACGTTGACGTACGACGGCCAATATTTGTGGTGTCAGCGCATCTTCGCATAATACGTCCATGAGCATATTTATGCACTTTATTATTGTGAATTGAATATGCTGTCTATGTGTATATAGTTCAGTCACCAACATATAGTGGCTATTTTGGGGGAAATAGTCGTGGAATTAATAACTATTTTCTCATTATTGATTTCCTTGGTTTCGTATGGTTGCAACCCTGACTCTTGCCAATAGAGGGCAATGCAAGCTAATTTAATGAGTATTGTGTTACTAAACGTGTTATTAAAGTAGTAAAGTAATAATGGGATAATAATAATAATAATAGGATTTATATTTTTTCCACTAATACTATTTAAATACACTAAACTAAGAGAGTATATCAACTACTACTACTACTACTGCTAGCCTACAACTAGTTCTACTACTACTAATATGAATATGAACAATGAAGGATACAATGATATCAACATTACGTATATGACCTACTTATATGAATAGAAATAAAATAAAGATGTGTCCAACATAAACACATAATAAAAAATGTTGAATAATATGAGTTGATTCCCAGTGGGGGAAGCTATGTGAGACCAAAAGTGTGTTTTCCGTTAGTTGCCGAAGGTTTGAGAAGTGATTAGGGACGGAACCTCTGGCTCATGGGTAAGTTAGCAACCACAGCATCCGCGTCTGGCCGTAGACGAGCTAGTTAGGGGCATCAGAGGACCAATACAGTCACCCGCTGGGAGACCAGTGTTGGTGACTCACTTGCACACTCACACAAGCATTAGGAGTTCTGCAAGCGCATGAATATGACACTAACCACATGTGAAACACATCAGACGCTGACTTTAATAGCATGGTTACCTCTTAGGTCCTCTTTGTTTTTGGTAAATAGTTTCTCTCCTCCTCCAAGCTCTGGTGTCTGGTGGGCATGGGCGAAATACACTAGACTCTAGACTCTTCTAGACTCACAGCCTCGATCCAACCCTGACCAGGAGCAGGAAAATGGTGGCGGAAAATGTGATTGTCAAGTTGAAAAACTATTAAAGAATATGATGGTTGTCCAAGGACTGTGAGATGGCATTTTACGGTCAAATTTGTTAGTTTTCATGCCAACTTTCACTTGCATGCAGCACTGGGGTATAGGAACAAGTAAAATGGCTCCAAAGCTATGGGGTCTCATTTGGCTTCATGAGTCTGTTACCAAAGGCAAATATTATAAGTTATAACCCATTTGCAATTACCCAATAAAGTGTTCTTTGTGTGTGTGTGTGTGTGTGTGTGTGTGTGTGTGTGTGTGTGTGTGTGTGTGTGTGTGTGTGTGTGTGTGTGCGCGTGAGAGAGAGTGAGAATACCATAGATAAATATGTCTGAAGGAAAGATTTTTTTGTGTGTGAGTGTGCGCGTGTGTGCGTGTGTACGTGTGAGAGTTGAGTCTGACCACAAGGAGAACGTACCACCCACTGGCTAAAGCATTCAGAGCTAATGGAAAAGCAGTTGTTAGTTCCTCAAGGCATTCAGTTGAAAGACATTTCAAACTCCAAATTTTCCCATGAGCATTCCCTCATCTTTTACAGATGGGTTGTGTTGCAGAATGTACAACTGTATACAGGTCTATACACACATATATATATGTGTGTGTGTGTGTGTGTGTGCGTGTGTGTGTGCGTGTGTGTGTGTGTGTGTGTGTGTGCATAGAACTGTATACAGTTTTACATTCTGAGAGAGAGAGAGAGAGAGACAGAGAGAGAGAGAGAGAGAGAGAGAGAGAGAGAGAGAGAGAGAGAGAGAGAGAGAGAGAGAGGTAGTAAATTGGACAGCAGGAACAGGCAGCTGTTCCCTCTTGTGTTTAAGGAAAATCCTTAGGAACAAAGTACTGTATATTCCTCACTATATAATATGTTCTGTCAATGAACATGCAAACCGTGTGATGAAAGCCACTGGAAATACTACGATTTGTGGTGCACTTCAAAACGGAATCACACACACATATATAGACAATCCACAAACGCACACGCACACACACACACACACACACACACACACACACACACACATACATGCACACACACTTCATTACACTACCTAGTGCTTCTGGTGGCCAATGCTGCGGTCTGTTGTTGTTCCTAAATCAGCTGTTTTATGACGCTCTGTGGATCAGGCACTCAATCTAAACACCACTAGACTAATGAGCAGCAGGCACAAAGTCTGTCTGTCTGTCTCTCTCTCCCTCACTTTCGCTCTCTCCCCCCCCACACACGCACACACACACACACACACACACACACACACACACACAGAACAACACAAACCTCAAACTAACAACAGATACACCTACAAACTTCAAACCACCATGGCGCTGGCGCAGATTCAGAAACTAACCACGACCTAACCACACACACACACACACACACACACACACACACACACGCACACACACACACACACACACACACACACACACACACACACACACACACACACACACACACACACACGCACACACACACACACATTAACCTAAAACGAACCACACACACACACACACAGACCTGCCCACATACGCGCTGTGTGACACACCATTTCAAAGCGAGCATGCAAACACACCAACACTAGGCCTACTGATCCTTCTGGCTTCACATGAAAGGACCTGCTGAGGGTGGGGTGATGACGATAAGAAAACCCGACGGGCTCCTACAGTGCAGCTGGTGTCACTCAGAAAACAACAAAGCAGATAAACAAATCCTCAAAACGTTTTAATTACATTGACGATAATAGCCACCAAGTAAGACAAATAGAGCCTCAAGGAAGAATTTCAAACGTTTGAAATGTCTTCTATTTTTTTTTATTTAAAGACAGAGGGGGTTAAGCAATCCGACGGCTGTTCTGGGAAAAAGGTACTTCTACGGGGGGAAATAGGTCGATTGTCTCCATCTGGTGGAGCTATAGGGGCGGGGGAGGCAGCGCAAGCGAGCCGACCAGGGTAACGGTGGTTCGGACGGACCGATACGGTCACCGCCCTTCACAACCACAGCCGCAAATGAAAAGGTGACCGTGTGATTGCACTAACTTTTGCGACCACATGACGTTGTGTAGGAGTATTTTTGAAGACGCATTTGACGGTAGTTCAAATTATACAGCTGTCTTTTCTTAATGAAGCGATGCGATAATTCGATGGAAAACACAGCCTTCATACCCCAAAATGACCCACGAAGCGGGAAAAACAAAGGAAAAACAGTTCTGGACTTTTGCAAGTCACATGTCACTGGGTTTTAAATATTCTACGCAGAAAATGCGAACCTATCTAACCACTTTGCATGATGCAATACGGTCGTTTTTTGCTGCCATCACCAATAACATCCATCTCTTCTTGTGCGGGGCCTGTCTGCCTTGCCTTGCTGCGGCTACGGAGATCCGTACGTAACATATGTGTGTTACGATAACAAGGGAGCCCCAACAACACTTTGGTGTATTAGGGCTCCGTCGTGGCCGTCTTAGAAAAATATATAACTCTAATACTCCGATGGATCGCGGGCTAATAGTGGGCAATTGAGGCTACTGTTCTCGAGACACCATTGGTCACGAAGAAGAAAAACCCCTGTCACTCTTGATCATGCCGTTGGTGAGGCCTGAACAACAATGATTACATATAAAGCCAATGATTATGCTCTCAAATCCCTGCGGGGGATTTGGGTTGGAGAGCGTCGACGATATGTAAGTAAATCTAGGGCCTCCGGAGCAATCAAAACCCAATGTTCCATTCACTTTGCTGCGCAACCACATTACACGCTCCAATCAGAGGTTGCCTCGTGGACAGCGCACACACACACACACACACACACACACACACACACACACACACACGTAGATATACACACACACACACACACGCATGAACATACACACACATACATGCACACCAGATACACATGGACACACACACACACACACACACACACACACACAGACAAACACACACATGCATTCACTTGTGTGTGTGTGTGTGTGTGTGTGCGTAGCGGAACATGGTGCCGGGGCTACTGCGGACTGGGGTTAATAGCCTGTATCAGTGTCAGGAGGAGAGGAGAGCGGTCTCTGGCCCGGACTCGCTGGGTAAATAACGATGTGAGCGGAGTAAAACCATGTCAATATTAACAGGAAAGGGTTTAGAAACCACTTGTTATTCTCTGCAGGGCCTTTAGATCAGCGCAACCATGACAAATATGAGAATGTAACATTGCATGCGTATTTGTCAAGCGCCGCTTTTGCCAATTTGGACGGAAAGAAGGAAAAGAAAAGAGAAAGGAAGCAAGAATGAACAAATTAGTTTAACAGATGAGCCCTCAAGCCCCCCCCTGATCCTCTCTGTCACCTCGCTCTTCTGCCTGTCTGTCTGTCCGTCCATCAGTCTGACTCTCTCCATCCATCCCTCCCTGGTCTAGATCTCAGAAAGACCTGAGTGCAGTTAAAATCCCTCATGCACATCATAGTATATAGATACACACGGGATGCGCACACACACACACACACACACACACACACACACACACACTCTCTCTTCTGAAAACAGACATTGGGGAGTCTACCCAGGGTTATGTTTAGGGGGAGTTTGGCCTGGGGGACCGTACCATTATTCAGACTGGACCCTAAGTTCCACCTGCCTTCTCTCCCGACCTCAGATTTTTACACCTTCTCCATTTCCCCCCACCCCCCCCCCCCTAACTTTCCCACCTTGTCCGTCTTCCAAACGCATTCCGCGCCTCCGTCCCTGAACTCCTTTTAAAAACGCGGAGCGACTGCACGAGGACGAGAAATCATCGCGTTTCTGGAACGTTCTGACGGACCTAAAACCCGACTCCAGCATGTTGGGAGGCAGAGCCGCACTCGGGACATTATAAAATGGGAGAAATTAAATTACACTATCAATTTAAATTGGGGTTCCTCTTGTGGCACGCAGGCAGGGACTCGGTCTCCCCCCGGTGTTGTCCTTGGCTCGGGGGGGGGACGTCACGAGATACGGCAGGCAGCGCGGCCAGAAAGGTCTCAAATCGAAATGTTTTTCGTTTTTTCGCTGTTGGCTGAAGAACGGGCCGCTGTGAAGATGATAGCAACTCCCACATCCAACTTGTTTTCTTTGGAAACTGTGTCTAAATTACAGACAAACATTAGTGTTAACACATGCACACACACACACACACACACACACACACACACACACACACACACACACACACACACACACACACACACACACACACACACACACACGCAAACACACACCTCTATTTATATGTTTACAGACCAGAAACCAAAGTAGCCATATACGGTCTTGTTGGTTTTTCCTCTCTCTCTCTCTCTCCCTCTCTCTCTCTCTCTCTCTCTCTCTCTCTCTCTCTCTCGGCTAGCTTACTAAGTCCCTGTTGTTTGGCAATCAAGACTATCCCACAAATCACAAATCCACAGCACACATTCTGTCAGGTAAGCAATAGACAATCATCTATAGAGGGGTGGGAAAACGTGGAAACCTAATCGATGATACATGCAGTGTAGAGTGTTGCTCATCGAGAGTTCCTGGTGCTTTTCCAGGGGCTTACTGTAAAAGACTGCTCATGTATGCCACCCTGCAGTAATCACACACACACACACACACACACACACACATAATATCACATGCACACACACACCATCCCATGCTTGCACACACACACACACACACACCATCGCATGCACACACACACACACACACACACACACCATCACATGCACACACACACACACACACACACTCACACAAATCACATGCATGCCAACACACACACACACACACACACACACACACACACACACACAGTTCATATACATGCCAACACACACACACACACACACACACACACAGTTCACATGCATGCCAACACACACACACACACACACACACACACACACACACACACATACACACTCACTCCCACACACACACAACCATCACCACTGTTTCCCTTCATGTCAACATTGAGCCCGGCTGACTTTGCTGTTGTTCATCCATCTGTAGGACCTTAGGAGCTGTGTTAGTTGTCTGAGTTGGGAAGCTCAGCTACACGCAGAGTGCCAGGGCTTAGCTGCTGCAAGACGCCCCCCCTGTCCGGCATTACACTCAGCCATAGTCAGCCTCCCCTCACAAAACTTCATGCTCATCGGTTTTACTGGCTCCTCTTTTGAACAAAACGCATGCGTTTGCATGGGCTTGTGAGCCCCTTGATGTGGTGAAATTCCAACCCCCGTGTCTGTAGTCCACGTCCCGTATATTCCTCGTGTTAATATACTGACCTGTTTGGAATTAACACATTTTTCTCCAAACCGCTAATGCGTATTAAAAAGTTAGTCCAAATCCAATGTCAAAATGTGTGTTTCGTGGGAAAGCTATTTATCTGGTCTCTTATTATTCTCCTCTCCTCTCCTCTCCAAGTGTGACGTTGGCTCAAGGTTATTTGTCAAGATGTTTGATTATCAGGCCGTAGATTTTGTGATTTTTGAGGTGGAATCGGCTGGATGAGTTTTTAAACTCTATGAAATATTAGCTAAGAAATCTTATGTGTTGAACACCATTCAATAAATTTTCATTTTTATTTTCAAGACAAAAGATGGAACATCACACACGCACGCACGCACACACACACACACACACACACACGCACGCACGCACACAGGCACGCACGCACACGCACACACGCACAGATTAAAGGATGAGAGTACAGAAATCTCACACATGGTCTTCTACAATTGTGATTTATCTCTTCCATCTTGGCCGTTTGCTCTTTGTGCAATCTCTCTTCCAAGATGTTTCTTTTTTCACGGTTTCCCTTAACATTTCCATAGAAATTGTCTCTCATTGATCATCCACATGTGCAGCTGAACCAGGAGACAGGAAGTTAAGGACAGCAGAAGAGTATGATTAAATGTATGTCGGACATGGAAAAGCTGCCATGAATTATGTCTGTATTGCTGTCGGTCTGTCCTTTCTGTTGTAGGTCTGTCTATTCCGACCGTCCGTATTTCAAATAAGTTGAATATTGTGAAAAATATGGCTCTCATCCTGTACGGGAAAAGATGGATCTTATCCTGTAAGGATGAGGGCTGTAGGATGCATTTTGGTCAAATGAATGATACAGGTAGAGCTGTTCAGACACTGTGTGCAGCTGTTATCGCCTTTTCTCACAAAAGCACATTTTTTTTCATACATAACACATGAGAGGGGCGTGGCCCAGTCCCAACATTATTATTTTCCAATCTGACCTTTGACCCTCTCTGAAGTTCAATCTGCCTGTTCGCATGACCCCCCCTCCCACCCCGGTGCCCATTGCAATGCATTACGTTTCTGTCAACAACTAGAGGTGGTAAACTGGTCTATTCAACAGAACAAAGCTGTAAAAGAAAACCCACCTGAAACAGAATGGACTTATTCTCCGTTGTGCCCACACTCCTCTACACTTTCTGTCTCTCCCAGAGACCAGAACTCCATCGTTTACTCACGATCTCAACCGGTCTCTCCATTCATCCGTGTCATCCCCAGACCACGGGGACCCACTCGTCTGCATGACTCACGCCCGGCGGCTCGGAGGAGGGCCAGAAGATCCCCCCGCGGTGGACAGAGGCAACACTCACAGGCAAACACAACTAACAAGGCAATCAATAAGTCAGTGAATTAACATGTGCACCACAAGAGGACCCATAGGACACGGACAAAGAGGGAGCGAGAGTGGTGTGTAAATAGGCCAAAGGGGAAGAGAGACAGAGGGGGAGGGAGGGGGGGAGAGACAGAGAGACAGAGGGAGACAGATAGAGAGAGAAAGATACACAAACACACACACACACACACAGGCGTGTGTGTAAAAAAAAAAAAAAAAAAAAGTCTGGAGAGGAAGACAACGTAGACAGGGTCTTCTTACAACACTCACCCATACTCACATTTGAATTTTAATAAGAAAGCAATAACTGGAAAATGAAGAGAAATGAAAGAGTGTGATAGGCCGGGTAGGGAGTGTGAACTCATCGCTTATTCATGTGCCTTGTGAGACACAATATAGTCCCAGGGGAAGAGCGAAGAGCAGTGCTCTCTCTCTCTCTCTCTCGCCCTTTCTCTCTCTCGCCCTTTCTCTCTCTCTCTCGCTCGCTCTCCCTCTCTCTCTTGCTGTCACCATGCAGACCACGGCCCAGAGACTCCATCCCAGGCAGGTCAAACCCACAACCCCAACAGCACACATCAGTAAACACGGCACAGCCATCTCCATAAATAAACATAGATTATAATCAGAAAGTGAAGGCAGCAAAGGGCTCTTTTTCCAGGAAGAATGGTGGTCCGAACTGTATGAATGCATTCCCTTGTATTGTTTTGTTTCTATGTATGTTGGCGTAGTCACACAGAAGGGACATCTGAGGTAAAAAGCCAACACATTCAATTCAGAAAGGGATCTAAAAAGTAAAATAGGAGACCGTGAAGAGCAGAGAGGGACGCGTAGATCTGAGCTGTCAATACACTCTTCACTTTGATGAGCTCTGATAGACACAATTCCATTTTGTTCTGGTATTCAACAACCATCTAAAGCCAGCTTGGCCAAATCCAAAGCATTTGTCCTGTAAACCTGTAAGACTGAAAAATTGTTTAGGAGTTATCCTTGGATATATGTGTATAGGCCTACATCCATTCGGTGTCTTCCAATCTCACTAACAATGTATGCTAGCTAACAATTTACGCTCGCAACGTACGCTCGCTAACAACGTATGCTAGCTAACAACGTATGCTAGCTAACAACGTACGCTCACTAACAACGTACGACTGCTAACAACAACGTACGCTAGCTAACAGTGTACTCTCAATATACACTCAGTCACAATGTACGCTCACCCCTAGCAGCGGTCGTACCATGCTACGTAGAGCTACACAGGACCAGGAGGGGACCTTTATAGGCGGGGGGGGGGGGGGGGGGCGATCAGGTTAGCGATAAAGAAAAAAAAAAAACATCATGCAGTCATTGTTCCAGAAGGCCGCTGCGTGGAGTGGACGCGAGGACAAGCGTCAACGCGACGGGGGCTGAGGGACGGCTGCTGGTTGAAGGTCAGCTGAGGTAGTTCCACCAGAGACACCACCCTGGGGTGTAGAGACCTCCAAACAGCCAGCGGGCGTAGCGGAGGTGGAGAGGGAGGAGGAGCAGGAGATGGAGGAGATGAGGAGGAGGTGAAGAAGAAGGAGAAGAAGAAGAAGAAGAAGGAGAAGAAGAAGAAGAAGAAGAAGGAGAAGAAGAAGAAGGAGAAGGAGAAGGAGAAGGGGAAGGGGAGGCAATAAAAGCTTTTTGAGGAGGGATCTTTATTTAGGGGTTAGGACTCAAGGTTCTGAAGTGAAAACAGATGGGAGCGCCAAGTCGGGGAATAGTTTCCACTTGAAGTTTTGGACCCAGGTTCCCTCTGCTCACTCTGGTTCTAAGCCCAGTTCTGAGTCGTTCCAGCAATCACCCTCGCTCGCTCTCTCTCTCTCTTTCTCTCTCTCGACCCCTCACTCTCTCTCTCTCTCTCTCTCTCTCTATCACTGGGTGAAAAGTGGGATTTCCGTCCCGTTGCACGCCCGGAAATTCCTGCAAACCAGACCAATTTTCGGCAGTAAACGACAATTTCCACGTCGCGTCACTTCACGTTTCCGACGGACGCATATCGTCGTATACGGACTCTCTCGCGGAGGCATTCATATGCTAATCTCGCGGATTAGCATATGGATAGCAGCGAAACCGCGCTAGCCAGACGGATTCTCACCCAGGATTGGATGTAAACAAAACGGAAAATCATTTGTGATTGGCTGGCACCCTGGGTCGTTCTTTGCCCTGCCTGAAATTCTTCCCCAGCATTGGATGAAAAGCCTAGTTTTTAAACAGGAAACTCATTCGTGATTGGTTGACAGACATGTCACTCTAGGTCAGCCTGGGTCATTGTACATTTAAACCACACCCCCAACCCACATAAATGTAACCAGCCCCGCTCCTCCTATATCCAATAATATTAATATTAATAATTAATAATTAATATTTAAATTAATAATTATAATTATGTTGTATATTATGACCATCAAGGACATGAATAAATGTACCAGGAGGAAAGGAAAATTTGCCAGGAACATGTTTATTCATAGAAAGATATAACCTTCATCCCTAGGGGAAATTCAGGGTCCAAGTAGCTTAGAGACAGATACATAACATACACATACAACAAGCAGGATTGCAGAAAGGAAATTTCTGGAATACAATCAACAAATAAGAATAAATATACTATACACTAGACAATAAGGATTAAGAAACTAAGAGAAATATACTAAGTAACAGACAAACAAGTTCCACATTAATGTGCTGAGGCAGTATGATAATGGTGACAGGGCAGGGACTAACCCTGTGGTACAGGAGATCTGGTATGATTTGTTGAGGTGCAAATAAGTAAGGCAAGACAGTGCAATTTTAAGTCAGTAGACCAGCATTAAATACTAAAAACGGGTAGCAGCACAGAGATGTATTGTAAACCAGTGTGTGTTAAGGTGCAAAAGGTAAGGCAAGACAGTGCAAGTATGAGTTAGGAGACCAGCATTTGATATTAAATATGGGCTAACTAGAGTAGTTATGTTTACCTATTAGGGGAGGCCTGTGGCAACGTAGCGATGGATTGAAGATATCGACAATAGATAAATAAATATGGCCAATAAAGTGCACAATGTACAATGTAAACATTGGAAGAAAAAATAACAGTCAATAACATGCAATACTAGAGTTTAAAGTGAATTTAGTCCAGGCTGTTGGAGGGAGGGAGAGGCATTGCATGAGGGCTAACATAGCCAGTAGACATTGTAATTAGTGAGGTAAAAAAACTGCAATTTTGCACAGAGCTCGGTGAGCTCCTTGCTGCGGTAGGACGGAGTCCGTACTATCCATCCCGACACCCCGCCAACGATGCCATCTTCCTCTTCCGACATCATATCTATGGTGGCGCTCTCCCAAAGGTCTCTCTCATCCTCAGCTAAAACACTGTCTTGCTTCCAGCAGCTGTAAAACAATAAAATAAAGACAATCAGTACTGCACGATGCAATGCGTATGGACAAAACACATCTATTAATGCACCTGAGAAATACTCATTCAGGGTAGAAAAAAACAATGATGGTGCAATGTAATGGTTAACTCATAGCTATAGCAACAGCAACACCTTCTAGTCTATATTGTGATGTGGTATTGACACATCACTAACTGTTGAAAGTTACCAGCCACTGGCTGGTAGCTTATTTATTGTACTGTCCAATTCAGCATTTGGCCGGTGCTAATTTTAAACCCTGCTCACATTAACCAAAAACAGATCTTATCTAGTCTTACCCTCTTACTTCTCGATCGACTCCGAGCTGAATTCTTTACAGCTTCCGCATGTACTGCAAGGTCTGGTTGCCTGTATCTGCAAGTCCTGCGTACCGTCTCATAATGTCTTGCAGGCAGCTGGGAAACAATTAAATGAGTGGAATGAATAGAAAAAAAACCTTAAGTCACAGTAAAAATTGAACAAGGAAGGAGAAAACAGTTCTGCAGTAAGTTACTTACACAATGTCGTCAGAATCAGCATGTTGTAAATCTGAACATGCAGACAACGCTCTGAGCAAATGTGTAGTCACAGACTCGTTATGAGGAGAGGACAGTCTGCGAAAACAAAATTAACGGTTAAGGTCGGCATCTGAATAAAATACTCCTGACTAATCACTCATACGGCACATATATCGCTTATCTTAACCCATCTACAAGGCTAGGGTGTAATAAGGTTCTTAACATTTTAAACGAGGAAATGGCAACATACAATGGCGCCGCAATTTTTAATTCAAGACCCATCCGATAAGTCTATCGATGAAAGTGAATCTCAAAATCAACGTATTCAGGATCAGATGCGTACTCCACCATTTTAGCCAACTCCCATCATCTTTCCCCATGTAGGACAAGCGCACTGTCCTCCCTCCGTCCACAAACATTCCAAACATTCTGGCGCCATGTTAAAGCGACCTCCTGCTGAGCTCGGAACGCTACGGTCAGGATAGGCCACGACTTTACCGTAGACTATGGTCATTTTTAAAATATCTAAATCCGATTTACCACCGGAATTCCCCTTTCACGTATCTAGATGAGTACAGCAGAATGAAAGCATTATTGTTTAAATCTTACCCTTGCTCTGGGTCGTAGGGCATATGATTTGTCTCGGCGTTATGAAGTCGACGCACAGCTGCCTGTAAATCACAAGACCAAAACAAACAATTTAATAAAGCAACTTACACTGGTTCTGCTCATGGGTTATTTTACAAGGCTACTTTTAGCTGTTTGGGCTAGGCAGGCTACTTAAACGCTTTACTTTAAGGCTACTTTTAGCAGAGCTAGCTAGGTAGCTAGCAATCACTGAACATAATCTTACCGCGATCTTCGGACGGTGTACCCGCCTTCTCTTCTTAGAGTTAGCGGTAGTGCTGGAGTCTTCCGTACAGACTCTTTTCTCCAAAATGCTGCCATCCGATCCTCCATGGACTGCATCCTTGATTGCGTTATTTTTAATTCAGCAGACATCTGTTGAAAGCCGTCATTGAGCTGCCGAGACAGGCCCGAGATTGCGTTCAACAGCCGCTTCTCTGTGTTCTGCGGACTGGCGGTAGCACTACGGGTTCGCGTCGACGGTTCGCATGCTGAGGAGTTCCAGGAGATAATCCGTAAAAAAGACGGCGACTAGTCATAATAGCAGCTAGAGATCAAAAGTCAAAACCACATGAAACGTGAGAGTACAAGAACTCGTTTTAAAAGTACTCTTGGCCATGTCCTCGCACGTGATTGGACAAAGGGACCTTTGTGGCAAAGCCTGATTAAAACTAATTGTTGAAATGAATTGTTTTGTGTGTCTTTTTAACATAACATTGGCCATTGCTAATGACATACACTACCGTCCAAAAGTTTGGGGTCACCGGTTCATTTCTGCATTGAATTCCATTATATATCAGCTTCATGAAATAATCAACTGGAATGCTCTACGGTCATTATTATTGTACAAATATAAGTCAAGATGTGCTGAACACATATGGATGGGTATTGATAAGATTTTTGCGATTCCGATTCCATTTTCGATTCTGCTAAACGATTCGGTTCTTTATCGATTCTCTTATCGATTCTCATTTGGAAAAAAGGAGAACAAACAGGTCAATTAGAATCAACTTTAGTTCAGTTAGAAGTAACATGATGACTTTACAAACTGTCTTGAGGTATAATAATAATAAAATAAATATTCTTGTATGTAGAAATTAACAACATACAATACAAGATAAGTTATTCTGTGGCAAATACAAGAATGGCCAGTAACATCCAGTAACATTTTTCATTCTGTGACGTCATTCGCGCCCGCTCGGAATCGATAAGGGAATCGTTTGCAAAACTGGCAAACGATTCCAAGGAATCAAAACAGTCGGAACCGGTTCTCAACAAGAACCGGTTTTCGATACCCATCCCTATAGGATTCGAGAGTGTTTGGCTTTGATTGTCTAATTCAAGGTGATTTTAGATATGCAGTCATTACAGAAGTTGAATTCTTTAAAATGTCTAAAAATGTAAACATTTCTCAAACAAAGCTTATAATCACACTTAGTTGTGTGCTAAACCATGAAAGAGTAAACAAAGCATTGTGGTTTATATTTTAGGCTCTTTAAAACTGCCAACTTTTATTGTGTTCACACAGAATTTTGCACACTTGGGATTCTCTTAATCACTTTTTAATTAGACATTGGAAATGGTTTGCATGGAACACTAAAATGTTCCCATAGTTGTTGAGCAAATCTTGACTAATTTCTGTGCATTCATAATGTTCATCAGGGGTCGGCAACCCTAGGCATGCGTGCCACCACTGGCACGTGGACGCATAATCATTGGCACACTTGCAATGCGCTACAATGCGGCAGCGTAATCATTACTACCGATTTGTTTTGCACTTTATTCAGTTTTGGGCATTTCCTCCCAGTGCAAATATGTTTAAATGAGTTACTGAAAGCAGTGTTCTGAATTGGGATCAATTAATCGTTTTTAAACCTATGTTGTGAGTAATAGAGAAGAAAATATTTAAAAGATTGTTGCAAGTGGCCTGTATGCATGGCCTTCACATGTTTTTTTGCAAAGCTGTACATGTCTTCAAGATATTGATGTGGATGTTTCCATCATTCTCATATAATGTAATTTACATTTTACATTTCTCACAGTGCAAATCTGTTTTTGAGTTTCTGAAAGCAGTATTTTAAGATGGGATATATGTAATTATAATTTGTAAGCCCATGTTGCAAATATAACAACAAAAAAAAACTTTAAAATGTTGATGCATGATTGTGATTCTGGTTATAATGGAGTTTAATGCTGAAATGAGCAGGTGACTTAAACTTATGAACTGTAGTGTATTCAGTAATTAATCTAGCATACTTTCATTAAATAAATCAATTTAAGTTAAAATGTAAGAGTATAATTAGGCTATACTGAGCCTAATCTATTTATACCAGAGATTTTCTTAAAGTGAAGTTAATACCTTTGTATAGCTAATTTGCATGTGTATAGCTCACAGAATCTGCATTTACATGTTAAAGCTTCCCCTACAATTAGGGGGAGGGGGGCCATGGGGGACGAAACCTGAACTTCTGCGACAATTTCCGGTGCTGTTTTTTGACGGGAATCCCGCTTTTCATGCAGTGTATGCCTCTCATTCTCTCCCTCTCTCCCTCCCTCTCTCCCTCTCTCTCTTTATCTCTCTCTCAGCCTCTGTTTTTCAAGCTTTAACAAGGCGGCCTGTACACGTGATAGGAGGCACACGCGCACACACACACACACACACACACACGTGCACACACACACACACACACACACACACGCACACACACCCAAACGATTGCATGCACACACCGCTACAGCTATGTGACCATGTGTACTCTACGAGACACACACATGCGTACACGCACCCACACACACAATCACACAACATTGTGTAGACAGTGCACAGTGTTCACCATTCATAATCATACCACACACACACACACACACACACACACACACACACACACAAAGACCTGCGGGGGGGGGGGGTCTGCTTTGTGGGGGGGAAGTGCGTTCCTGCACACACACGCAAAGAAGTTGCTCAGCGTGAGAGAAACCGCAACAGCAAAAACAATGAAATCCCACCGCTTACCACAGAACATAAACAGTGTAGACAGAGAGTTCTACAGGAGTCACGTGACTGCTCCAAGTATGAGTTAGTATTATCGCTGTATCTATCTGTATATATATCTCTCTCATCTCTGTCTATCTCTCTGTCACTCTCTCTCTCTCATCTCTCCCTCTCTCGTCTCTCTCTCTCTCTCTCTCTAACTCTTTCTCTCTCTCTCTCTCTCTCTCATTTATCTATCTATCTCTGTCTCTCTCTCTCTCTCTGTCTCTCTCTCTCTCTCTCTATCATCTAACTATCTATCCATCCATCTATGTCCGTCCATTCGTCCATGTGTCTGTCCGTCCCGTCCACTAAGATCGGTATTCAAATCATTCTTACAAAGACCTATTCAGTCATAATTCATACAATTCATAATTCAGTCAGAATCCTACCATGAATCAAGACCCATTGTTATCATATATCATGTATATATTTATAAATCCTTATCATTTATAAACGTGATGATTCTACCCGGTATCAACCTATATATCCTTTAGTACATACTGGGGGTGTGTAGACCTCATCCATCCTACACTACTTGGCTGTAATGATTCTTCGGACCACAGCTCAGCCGTCCTATTGGGCGGTTGCTGTTGCTCAGGAGCCTAGCCACCGGCCAATCATCTACGCAACGAGACCCGATGATTGGAGAGGGTTCTATTTCACCAAGTGCTTCCAACAGAGCCCTCAGAGGTGTCCTGGTGTGGGCCTCAAACTCATCCTCTCAACCCAGCCAGCCCCCGCCCTGCATCCCTGGCATGTTGTAAAGCAGTGGCGGTGGAAAATACTCACTGTAAATAGAAGTCTATTAACTACTGTAGCGATTGGACCGGCCCCCGGAGCCGTGAGTGTGGGGGCCGTCTGAACGCGGGCCACTGGGTTTGTGCGGACTGGAATGCAGATCTAGACTCTGAATTCTATCTGATTGGAAATAAAGATGCAATCAGTGCTTGCTGGCTGTGAGGGAAATTGTCGAGATCTGGCAACCCCACACTCCCCACTCATTTCCTGAGCATAACATGATTGGACTGCATTCATCAGACATCATGTGGGCACAAATAATATAACATGTGTTGGCAGTGTGGAAAGTGACTGGGCTGGCCTTTTGACATTTCAGCATTTCTTAAGCAATACTCATTCAGTGTACTCCTTCCTTTATATGCCCATAGACATAGGTGCAGCCCGCCGTGCCTAGCAAGTTGTAAATCTAGTCTACACAACAAATAAAGAAAGTATTTTGTGAAACCAGAGGGGATGTGTTGGACAGCAAAGAACCGTAGATTCGTCATTCGTTGGACGAACATAAGTCCAACTGAGAAAATGACATGGTTCCAGTGAGTAAAATTGACCAAATTTTTACCATGAAAGAAATTTAAATGACATGGCTACAGGCCCATTGCTCCCGTTAGTCAATTCTGACCATTTAAATTCATTTCTTGAAAGGTTTGCTGTGTTAAAATATACTGATGCCACCAGCAGTCAAGGAGCGTAACTCGATCCACCCAAACATCATGAAATACCACTTTACTGCGAATAACACTTTATTCTCTGAGAGGCCGGAACATAGGGCCAAGAGGCAGCCCTGGGCTAGTAGGGAGAGAGAAATTGACAGAGAGAGAGGGAGAGAGCGAGAGAGAGATGGAGAGAGAGAGAGAGAGAGAGAGAGAGAGAGAGAGATGGAGAGAGAGAGAGAGAGAGAGAGAGAGAGAGAGAGAGAGAGAGAGAGATTACACTTGTTAGCAGTGGAAGAGGCCGATCTGCTGATTGTATATCATCCTGTATATACACACTAACACACACACACACACACACACACACACACACAGGAGGGAGCAGGTTCTAAAGGGAGCGGTAATCTTTAAATCCACAAAAAATATTCTATACACACTGACCTGTATAATACATAATATTCCGACCAGTGGACATGTCATGTGCTGTATACACAAGCATGTATTAATGGATTTGAAAACTTAATTGTTGAAATTACTCATCCTAGCATACACAAACAAATGGAGCCAAAGTAACGTTGCTCCGCGCTGTAATTACTCTAGAAAGGCGTGGGTCGTCCTTGGGTCAGCTCTTAATCATTTTAACCGTCGCGCCCCAACGTTATCATCCGCGAGAGCCGTCTGGCTGCCACGTTATATAGAATATATTTATATAACGCAGAAATAATATCACCAGACGGTGAGATTACTCCCGGTGAGGACAGGGCTTCTAGGTGCTGTTTGTAGTCCACGGACACTTAGTAAACTACAACCCTCCAGGGAGGGGCTGTCAAGGAGTTCAGCCTTGGAGTTGGTATTTTATGACACGGCTTTGATATGGTATTCTGTTTCCTGAAACGAGCGTCCCACTAGGCTTACGGGGGGGGGGGGATATTTACCCTGCCCCGTGTGTGATGTTTGAAGCGTTGGTCGGACCTGTCAAAACCAAAGTGGCCGTGATAGTTTGGGGAATTCAATACTGATCCTAGATATCTGTCATACAGGGAAGACGGCACAGGCTTGTCTGTGAGGTGGGTATGGCACAACGGATCCCCAATCTCGGATCCACAGGTATTGCTATGGAACATACATTGCATATAGAGCAGAGTTAGACTTTGTTTCCTGTCAAATCTGTGCGAGCGGATGAAGAGAGGATTTGAACATGGCTATTCCTACAGGGGCCAGTCTATCCGTCGTGCTGTTAGTAGCCCATTACACGCTTACAGATCCCCGCCTCCGGCAAAACAATTATAAAGCGATAGAAAGTCTGTTCACCCAGATATGAGCTTGTCTGCTATCCGATTTTATACCATAAATCTAAAGTCGGATTTGTCAGACTTCTGTTCAGCGGTTATCCTTTTGTTCATATGGCATACCATTCAGTGTTATCTATGTTATTCCCATCTTTCCATGTTCTGTCTGTGTTCAGTGTTGTCCCCGTGTTTCCATGTTCTTCTGGTTTCCTCTCCCGCCTCTCATCTGGTAAGGAAATACTCCAGTCAACCAATGGATGGCTGATGATTATTGCTCCGTTTACCAACATACCCCTCGACCAATCAACCATCTCCGAGCCAGAGATGGAGTGAGTACAGTCAAATACTTCGGTAGATGGTAGAGTAATGGAAGCATTGAAGAAAAGTACCTTCACTGTGAGAAATGGTATTGCATTTGAAAAAAAGTTTGTTTAAAGGGGCCATCATATATTTTTTGAATTGGCAGGCAATATGCACATTGATTTAAGTGCGCTGAACTAAAGCCTTGATTTTTCACATCTGTCTTAAAACACATGTTTGAAAGTGTGTGCTTTAGCTCCAGTCCTTCAGCGTATAGTTCAAAACAGCAGTGAACTGTCTCCATCAGAGCCTCAACACGTACTCCATCTTAGAAATCAGAGATTTGGGAGGAATTTGGAGAGGAGAAGTGACAGTCCTCTTTAGACCTGGCCTCCGATCCTAACTCCTTCTTTCGACCCATCAGGAACATTGTGGAAATACTCAACATGACCAATTACCCTTCACAGCCCATTACAAGTAAAAACCTCAAAGATATGCTTTGCATTTATCATCGGTACCTGGCCGAAGCACTTATCTCATTCCATCGGTTCAGACATACCAGCAGCCAAGCCCAATAGCCCCTTCAGACC
Source organism: Micromesistius poutassou (assembly GCF_964030765.1). Taxonomy (NCBI): domain Eukaryota; kingdom Metazoa; phylum Chordata; class Actinopteri; order Gadiformes; family Gadidae; genus Micromesistius; species Micromesistius poutassou. The sequence continues at coordinate 1,984,234 of NC_140280.1, read as the reverse complement.
TGACTCCTCCTGTCAGCTAATTGCTTTAAGCAGAGTGATCTAATTAATCTGTTTGATCATAGACGCAATTAAGTAACAATGGCCCTCGGATCAGCCAGCTTTAACAACTGTAATTAATCATCAGAATCCTCCTAGGAGCGTTTGGCCAAAAAGAATATATCGCAGATATGCCCTCATTAATCCAATCTCTCTCTCTCTCTCTCTCTCTCTCTCTCGACTTTGACTTTGGAAGTTGACTTTTCCTAGTTCATTCGAATGGAAGAAAAGTGGGATCCTTGGTTCTCTCCTGCATGCGTCTCTCTCTCTCTCATCTGGCCTGCGTGCGGGAGATCAACCCTGGGAGTATGAGACGTGTTGAGTGGTGGGAGACGCAGGTACGTCTCAGACACTCAGCACTCTGATTCAGCCTGATTTACTGGCGCTCGCCGGTGACTCAGCCTTGGCCCCACGCACAAATAAAGGCAGACTATCATTTCTCACGCAACAAGAAAGCACGATTCAGGATCCTGGAGAATCGTTGGGGTTTTGGAGACATTGTGTAGGACGCAGTGATTGGTCGACTTATGCAAAACAACCTTCATAATCTAAACAAACTGTAAATCCTCCTCGTCTCTGATGAAAGACAGGTGGCACGGCTCCTGATTCTGATTGGCCGAAGGTGGTACTGACTTAGCGATGTCATTGGAGCTCCGTTGTGTCGCTGCAGTATCATTTGAATGTTTGGTTACATTCAGGCGGTCCAAGTCCGTTTGACGTGAAGTAGACCCGACACTTTTTGTTTTTGTATCACACGCATTTCAATATATTTGTGTTATGCTTGACTTTGGTTGCAGTGTGCAATGACTTTTAATACACACTGACAATACAAAAGCCCTAGACTGTTTGATTTCCCCAGCTAGCATTAAGTTGGATGTATATAGAAACTTTTGTTTATAGGAAACATGGCAAAGCAAAGGGTAGACTAGAGGGTACCGAAAAGCACATTTGCAACATAAATTGTGAGGCAATTGTAAAAAGAATAATTGGATGTGAAGGATTTTTTCTCTGCCTGGATAAAAAAAGCCATGGCAAAGTAAGCTACAGTGCATTTCATTTTATATTATATGAGGACAGACAACAGCGATTCAATGATCAGCTCAGCACTGCAGAATCGATCATTCCTTTCATTTAAAGATATTACTCGTCTCAAACCGCAAAGATCCTATAATGGCTGAACGGCATTTTAGAGAGATGTTAATGGATTCCAGATGCCAGGATCTTACTGTGGCGGTGGAGTAATCGGCGGTTCAAAGTGCTGCTGCGGACCTCGTACCCTTGTGTTGAAAATACATTGGCATTACGCAACACGTTGTCAGCCCTCTACCAAGTCTTACTGACTCAAGCATTACCGGAAGAAATCCTCAGACACTGAAGTGCCAAACTTGGCGCGTTAAGATTCAGCCGTGTTCCAAAGCCAATCGAAGCCCAGCGACGGCTTGTGCACTGATGCGTGAGAATGATGGATGAGTGTTTAGCCATGAAGCAAATGTGTTGACTACACCGAGGTTAAATCCCATGGAAACCAGCAACGCTGCCCTCCAGAACTTTCACAGAGAGTTTAATGAAAAGAGTGAAAGTGAATCAAAGTATGCACGTGCTTATGGTAGACCTACTTAACTTGTTCAAGCTGTAAGCTGCAAACGACAGGCAATTGGCTTGGTTTGCACGATAAGCCTGATCCGTGTCTCCTGTTGGACTGAAGTCCCTGCAAACGATGTGCTCCACGCTGTAAGTACCTCCTAATACCCTGTTTTACTGCCGCGCCACAGTCCGACCCTCTGGAAGCTTAGCTTGTCCGTATTCACGGGGGGCCCGTATTCATCAAATCAGCTGGCTAGGACACACTGGGGTATTAGCATCTGGTTTCCGACCATTCTCAAGTTTGGACTTTGAGAAAAAAACTTTCAGGGCAGTTTTTTAGCAAAGATCCAGAAGAATATAGTAAGCTACGCCTATCTTCAAATGTAATTGTGAAGTAATGGTTTTTTAAATGTTTTACAGAGTAATATACACTAACATCAAACATCGGTGACAATGCCATCTCTGTGGAATTGGCATCAGCTGACATAATCAGACAAATAAAGTGTGTTAGCTGCCTCTATGATTTGATAGTTTTTGGAGACTCTAGTCGAATCTAACCCTGCCTTCCAACACCTATGCTACCATACTATTTAGTATGCTAGAAAAAGATTCAGTGTGTCCCAATACATAGCATGAAAAAATAGAGTATGCCAAAACTACCAGGATGTTGTACTACAGTCCGGTCGTGTTTCACAGTAGAGAAGATCCGTCCCATCAACTGAGCGAGCGAAAGTCGGCACTGCATGGGTACTACTCAGTGAAATCACCTGTAGTAGGTCCCAATTGTATGCATACTGTGTGCAACACTACGTACTTTGTGAGAGTAGCTGCAATACGTAGTAAAAAATATTAGCAAGTCATTTATGAAATTATAATTCTTTGGAAGGGAACGTCATAAAATCTCTTTCTAAAAAGATTCAGAGTCTACGACAACTATCCCTTGTTCCTCTTGCTCTTCTCTGTGCTACGTGTCCTTTCGCTCAACCCACTTCCCGCTCCCGTCTTCACCGTCCTTCACATAAAGGCACAGAAGCCCGTAAAGCGTTCTCCTGGCAGCTGGGAGGACCCACACTGGGGGGGGGGGTAAGTACAGCAGATGAACACAGCGAGAGAACCTTCGCCTCAAGATGGCCGCCGACATGAAGTCGATGTTCTGAGTTGGGGATTTGCATTTCATTTCTGAGCGTTACATGGAATGCAAATCCCCAATTGCTGTCGGCCAAGGATTTCTGAGTCTGATTTCATAACTTTTCCAGAAGGAGCAGGGTTTTTTCATTCGAATGGCACCATACTTATCCACAACAGGCCCACTTTAAAACCATCGTCATCGCCAGCATTCTCGCCGGATATCGTGGAGTCTTTAACTGTAGATAATAATAATAATTACAGTGTAAACACATTGCGGTATTAAACTTTGTGTGCTAACATCCAATATCAACAGAATTCTCCACCGTCTAGGATTCCAAGAGGACGTTTATGAACACAAGATGGAGTCCAACACGGATTAACTGTGTTTGGGTTGAACGGTCACCTCTTTTGGAGAGTTTGTGAGCTGTAGGAACAACTGAATTATATCGCCTGAAACTCGTAAATACAGTTCATTCTGAGAAGTATAAAGTATATGACAGCACGTCAGCAGTAACAGAGGTGGCAATTATTGCCGCACATCGCCTGCAAAGAATGAAACATCTACGCATTAGCAACATCCCCCGTTCAAGGAAAAAATAATAATCTCGGTCCTCACAGGTGATGTGTAACGAGTCGTTTGTGTTTACTACGTTCGTAGATGACTCTCACAGATGTCGCCAGTTCCCTCATCAGGGCGCTGACTTGATCGTCCTCTTTGAAGAGGCAACAGGTAAGGAGGTCAAGGAGAGGGAACACAGTAGTAGTGTGGGAAGGGAGCGCTGAAACCTGGTAGCCAGAGACACCTTATACCTCCTGAAATACAGCGCGGCAGCCCCCGGCCAGCTCCCTCACCATGTATGGGCAAATGCCAGGCGAAAGCCCGGGTGCTGAGAGCCTGGAAGGCCCCGGCCGTTCCTATTCTTGCTGAATCCATTAGGAAGGTGAACATGTGCGAGTGTTTACTCTGGAGCCGTCCGGGAGGAAAAGGAATAATCCGAGTGGAAAGCCAGCGCGGACTCCGAACGCCCCGTCTTCCCGGCTACGCTTTTATTAGAAGAGTCCACGTTTCCCCTGTCAGTCGGGGCCTCCAGACTGACACCTGTTCCTCCTTACAGCCCCGGGGGGGGGGGGGGGGGGGGTGTGGGGTGGTGTGGGGTGGGGTGGAGGGGGGGGGGGGGGATGGACACAGAGTGGGAAAACCGCCGGGTGCACGCCACAGAACATAATCCTCGCCGTATATTGCCTCGCTATGTGGGAAATATTTACCTAAGCGTTTTTCAAAATGCGGCAACATTTTTCATTTAATTGCTTACAACAAACTTTGCCATCCACCCCCCCCGCCCCCCGCCCCCCACCCCCCGTTCCCTTGCCTTTAGAGCGTTGTTTGGAGGCTCCTGCTGAGACGAGACGCTCTCGTTGCGTTGCATTAACCCTGGTGCCGGTGGGGTGCTGTGCTAAGCCTCCCTCAACGTTTTCTTTAGTTTCATATCTCCCACATGACCTTTGGCTCACACCTCGGACAGGGGAGGGGGAGAGAGGGAGGGGGAGAGAGGGAGGGGAGAGAGGAGAGGAGAGAGGGAGGGGGAGAGAGGGAGGGGAGAGAGGGAGAAGGGAGGAAGAGAGAGGGAGGGGAGAAGGGAGGGAGGGAGAGGAGAGAGGGAGGGGAGAGAGGGAGAGGAGAGGGAGAGAGAGGGAGGGGAGAGAGGGAGGGGGAGCGAGGGAGGGGAAGAGAGGGAGAAGGGAGGGAGGGAGAGGAGAGAGGGAGAGGAGAGAGGGAGGGGAGAGAGGGAGGGGGAGTGAGGGAGGGGAGAGAGGAGAGGAGACAGGGAGAAGGGAGGAAGAGAGCGGGAGGGGAGAAGGGAGGGAGGGAGAGGAGAGAGGGAGGGGAGAGAGGAGGGGGAGTGAGGGAGGGGAGAGAGGGAGGGAGGGAGAGGAGAGAGGGAGGGGGAGAGAGGGAGGGGAGAGAGGAGGGAGAGAGAGGGAGGGAAGAGAGGAGGGGAGAGGGAGGGGAGAAGGAGAGCAAGAGGGTGACAAGGGGGGGAGAGAGAGAGATATAGGAAGTGATGGGGGGGCAGGGGGGGTCAAGAAAAAGAGACAGAGAGAATTGAGAGTGCAAATTCCCAAGAAAAAATAGAGGAAAATGAGGGGGAAAGAGAGTTAGAAATAGAGAGAGCAACCAGAGAAAAAGGAGCTGAGAGAGAGAGAGAGAGAGAGAGAGAGAGAGAGAGAGAGAGAGAGAGAGAGAGAGAGAGAGAGTGGTTTGGCAGATCGAGATAGGGGGACTGCATTAGGAAGGGAGCATGTGCATTTCACACCGGCTTCTCAGCACGGGAGATGAATGGCGAGCAAGAGGAAGATTATGTGGGGGAGCATTACGTACACCTGAGACTCTAAACGCTCTGAAATCAGCCAGGCTGCCGCAGGATTCTGGCTCCGATCAGACCCACAGACTGGAGGCCAGAGGAAGACCAACGTGAGAGAGAGAGACACACACACACACACACACGCACACACACACACACACAGCCACACACACAGACAGACACAGCCACACACACACACACAGCCACACACACAGACAGACACACAGCAACACACACACACACACACACACACAGACACACACAGAGACACACACACACACACACACACACACACACACACACACAGAGACACAGCCACACATACACATACACACACACACAGCCACACACACAGACAGACACACACACACACACACACACACACACAGCCATACACACACAGAGACACACACACACACACACACACACACACACACACACACACAGCCACACACACACACACACACACACACACACACACAGCCACACACACACACACACACACACACACACACACACAGAGACACAGCCACACACACACACACACACACACACACACACACACACACACACACACACACACACACACACACACACACACACACACACACACACGTGAGTAGTGTATGTATGAGTGGGAGAGAGAAATAAAATGAGAGAGAGAGAGAGAAGGGACAGAATGTCTTTTGGACAGCGACTGCGGTGATAAAAAGAGACCATCTACTTGGCTTCCAACCTCGTCTGCTGGCTTTCCTCTCATCAATGGTTGCCAATCACATGACCTCTGACCCCTTTACACTAGTAAACCGTAGCCCATAATAAACGTAAATAAAACTTGACCCAATTGAAGCTGCTCTTCCGTCGATGGCAAACACACATGCACACATGCACACTTTACAATTACCAGGA